>NW_027184348.1:127500-202000 GCF_000393655.2 Nicotiana sylvestris | reverse complement strand
AACTCAAATTTTTTTTTTTAAAAACTTTATCCCTGGTCAAACAAATTCACGTGAATTGGAACGGAGAGAGTAACAGTCAGCTGTTTCAAACTTTTGGTTTCTTATGTGTTTTCCTTTCGCTTGTCCTCTGTGTAGACATGGTACTTTTTCTATCTAGACTTACTAGCTATTCGAAGTCTTGGATTTGGGTGGCTGATTTTTATTGTGATTGGGAATACTCATGTCACTCCTCGAAATTTTCTTTCCGGCCAACAGCGAGATGACTAAATTAACCCGGAGTCGCTGCCGGAAATCTCACCCGCAAGTTCATTATTTCTGCTAGCAGAAATCAAATTAATAGCCTGTTTTGCCAAACTTCATTTTGGTCGTAGGTATATTTTTATGTGTCAATTTTTTTTTTTTAAATTTAGGTGTTTGATCAAATTTTTAGAAGAAAAATACTTTTTTGAGTAAAAACAAAATAAAATAATTTCTTATTATAAGCCCCTTTTAAAAAGTATTTTTGAGTAAAATACATTTAATTTGGCCAAACAGGTTATAACTCACTCAACACCCGTGCGCCGGCACATCTTTGACCAGTCAACTATCACTTTAAATGGAGTGATCGGATTAAATGGACTGATCAATATTTGATTTAATAAACAAATCATTCAACTTGTTTTTAATTAAAGGGGTGGGCGGGTACTTTAAGATTTTATCCAATTTGCCAAGCACTAGACTGATTTTTTCAATAAATAAATAGTTCCTGCGTGGTCATTGAGATTGACCAGCTGATTATAACTATACTTAGGTAGATGAAGAACCACATGAATATTGATTATACTAGGTGATATAAATAAAATAAAATATTTATTGAATGCCAATATTCGACAAGTAGGATATCAAACTTGTCAAAAGATAAAGGAAACAATTATAGTACATTATAAGTGGAAGAACAGCAACGATCCCCACTATTGGGAAAGTGACGAATCCAGATCTATTGTTTTTTCATCCCGTCGCTTGAATTTGGTACCTTCGCAGTCTGTTTAACTTGATTACTGATGAATGCCTCCACTTTTTGATCCACTTCTTCAACCTATCATCATTCCAAACAAGAATAAGCACTTTGGCAAAAATTTATGATTTTTAATATTAGTTGTATTTTTAGTATTAATACATAGTATATCAAGTATTGTATTACATTATCGTGTATAACACAGTCTATTTGGTTTGCTTTTCTGTTCTCTCTATGGACAAAGAGCATGTTAGTTGTTTCAATTTTTGGTTTCTTATGTGTTTTCCTTTAATCTTGTCCTCTGTATATACATGGTACTTTCTATAGATTTGATTACTAGCTGTCTTAAAATTTCTTGATATTGGCAGACCAAGGGACCTAAGTTCTTCTGTTCATTTCTACCTTATTATATGAAGTTTTCAATTTTGGATTTGTATGGGTGATTTTTATTGTGTTTGGTAATCCTCCTCTCACTCATCGAAATTTTAATGAACGAGTACTCTTGTTTGACTAAAAAGTGTTAGGCCTTTTTGTTAAACTAATTAAATAAGAAGATTTGGGGCAAATCCTAGCCAAAGATAATTTATCCTAGATCTGAGATAAAAGATAAGAATAAACAAGCATAGCTGAACATAAAATCTGATTACAGTTACGATTGAATTCCATAATATAAGAAAAGGATGATTGCTCCAATAATATTAAATGATAACGAAGAATACATAAATGAAAGGAGTCACCATTCTTGGATAAGGCAGACCTCCATACATTTGATATAGTTGAATTGCGGATGAATACAGAGATCCTAAACCCTTTTCTCTTCCTTTTGGCGAGGAGCCTCAGATGAGGATACATTTTCATCTTTAGAGATATGTATATGTTTGTTTGTGTGTTTTTCCTAGCCCCCTTCAGTTACTCTCTCCCATGATATTTATACAAAAATACTTTCTTTACCCAACGACCCTTAACCGGAGTATCTAAGTTCTTGGAATATCCTATAGAATATTTCTCTAAAATGTCTAAGTGTTGAACTAGCCGTTCAGGCCGAATTGAGTACTCGACCTCAGCCGTAGCTGAATCACTTGCTGGTATATTGCTTCCTATATGTGACCTCGTCTTGGTCAACTCTTGGTCGTTCTTCCTTAAGTAAAATTCTTTCATTCAGATTTTGACCTATACAGTTAGTCTCTCCACCCATCGGAGTGGCCTGTGCGCGAGCTTGGTAGGCGGACAACGCCAGTTGCAGTTTTTGAGAAATCTGAGCACGTTAGCCGAAGAGTGATTCCCCTTTGTCGGTGAGGTGGCGACGTGACGCTTCAAGAGCCGCTCCTGACCGTTACGTCAGTTTGAAATGACATTGTTTCATCATGTGTTATTATGGCGCACGTTCCCTATACATTACATCGTTTCTGATAGCATCCTAGGAAGCTCAACTCTATTCAAGGACAGGGATGAAACTTTTGAATCTCAAAGATGGTCTTTAATAAGATGTCAAGCTAAAGAATTACAAAACAAGATCATTAGACTTCAAAGTGTAAATGAAGAAGTTATTAATTGGGAGGAAGAGCTCAAGGACAAAGGATGTGAATTGGCTAGGTGATAGCATCAAGGACAAGGGTAGAGTTTTGGAAGCTCCAAGGCCATATACAAGATCTCAAGCTAAAGAGTTGCAAACTAAGGTTACTAGATTTCACTGGCAAATAAAGAAGCTTTTAATTGTAGAGGAAGAGCTCAAGCCCAAAGGAGATGAATTGTCCAAGTTTTACAATTATTTGGTAGTCCAAATTGAAGTTCAAGAGGAGGAAGATTGGGTTATCAAATCAGCCCTTGAACCAATAGGGCTCAAAATAACCTTAGAAGAGGTCCAAAAGAGGGTGTTTCAAAAGGAGCCCAATTGGAGTCCAAACCAATGGCCCAAACTAATAGTTTTAAGGCCCAAATCTGCCCCAAAAGGATTTGGCCGCCCCCACTTAATTTTGATGGCTTTTGTTACCCCTTAGGAGCCACCTACCTAAGTTTGATGGCTATTGTGACCCCTAGCAGCCCCTTACCTAATTTAGATGACTTTTTAGCAACCCCATACATTATTTTAAGTGCTTTTAACTCCTATAAATAAGGAGTTCTTCTCATTCATAAGACACAACATTTATTGATTAAGTATATCATACTTTGAGAGTTCTTTTGAACCTTTGTTACTTGTGCTTTGAGATTTATCTTTCAACCTTTACTAGTTCTTAGTTCAAGGTAGTAAGATTACTTCTCTTTTATGATATCTTTGATTCCTTTGTGGTATTCTTAGAAGGCGATTAATACTAGTTATTAATTGTTGTCTCAAGTTACTCGTAAAGTGGTCAAGATCCGAATCTATTGTTTTGATTTGCTTTTTAAGTAAAGGCGTTTGATTTCTTCCATAAATCAAGACGTTGTTACTTTGATCTTGTCAAGGCTATAGAACTTGCGTTCTTGGAAGTTCTTGGAATTCTTTCCTTGAATTCTTCCCATATCCTTTATTTTCATCTCTTTAATTCTAGTTGTTCAATTCCTTGTTGTTATTGCTTCCGCATTTACTTCTCAAATTCTTACTCTAATTTGGATTCCCGACCTAGTTGTTATCAAGTGGCTTGATAAAACCGCTCTGATACCACTTGATAACAACTAGGTCGGGAATCCAAATTAGAGTAAGAATTTGAGAAGTAAATGCGGAAGCAATAACAACAAGGAATTGAACAACTAGAATTAAAGAGATGAAAATAAAGGATATGGGAAGAATTCAAGGAAAGAATTCCAAGAACTTCCAAGAACGCAAGTTCTATAGCCTTGACAAGATCAAAGTAACAACGTCTTGATTTATGGAAGAAATCAAACGCCTTTACTTAAAAAGCAAATCAAAACAATAGATTCGGATCTTGACCACTTTACGAGTAACTTGAGACAACAATTAATAACTAGTATTAATCGCCTTCTAAGAATACCACAAAGGAATCAAAGATATCATAAAAGAGAAGTAATCTTACTACCTTGAACTAAGAACTAGTAAAGGTTGAAAGATAAATCTCAAAGCACAAGTAACAAAGGTTCAAAAGAACTCTCAAAGTATGATATACTTAATCAATAAATGTTGTGTCTTATGAATGAGAAGAACTCCTTATTTATAGGAGTTAAAAGCACTTAAAATAATGTAGGGGGTTGCTAAAAAGTCATCTAAATTAGGTAGGGGGCTGCTAGGGGTCACAATAGCCATCAAACTTAGGTAGGTGGCTCCTAAGGGGTAACAAAAGCCATCAAAATTAAGTGGGGGCGGCCAAATCCTTTTGGGGCAGATTTGGGCCTTAAAACTATTAGTTTGGGCCATTGGTTTGGACTCCAATTGGGCTCCTTTTGAAACACCCCCTTTTGGACCTCTTTTAAGGTCATTTTGAGCCCTATTGGTGGACTTCAAGGGCTGATTTGGTAACCCAATCTTCCTCCTCTTGGACTTCAATTTGGACTACCAAATAATTGTAAAACTTGGACAATTCATCTCCTTTGGGCTTGAGCTCTTCCTCTACAATTAAAAGCTTCTTTATTTGCCATTGAAGTCTAGCAACCTTAGCTTGCAACTCTTTAGCTTGAGATCTTGTAAATGGCCTTGGAGCTTCCAAAACTCTATCATCTCTATCATTGTCCTTAACTATATCCTTGTTCTTGATGCTATCATTCCCCCCTTCTTGAAAAGAATTCGTCCTCGAATTCGATCCTACATCAAACAAAGATAAGTCAGCAACATTAAATGTGGCACTTACTTGGAACTCACCAGGAAGGTCCAACTTGTAAGCATTGTCTCCTAGGATGCTATCATTCCCCTCTTCTTGAATAAAATTCGTCCTCGAATTTCGACCTTGCAAGAAAAAGAAAACACGCACTAGTAAATGGTATCCACTAATCTGAAAAAATAGTAGGAATAAAATAAGATAGTAACAATGTGTCCATTTAACCTAATCAATCCTAATAGGTATAAATACTCCCTTATGGACATCATCATCCCAATAAAATTTATGTCTACCTAGATTAATACAATAAAAACCTCTCTTAGATGCACCATGCAGTGGAACTTGCAATTCGATCTTGTCGGTATGACAGTCCATGAGTATACATGACAAAGAAATTATAAAAGAGTGACTACACATCCATTTAATATAAGTACCTTTACCACATTTATCAAACAAGATACATTCATGATATAGACTACTAACTACAATTACAAATCTCATGGATTTCTCTACATGAAAGAGTATTTGATCACCAGTATTACAACAATCATGCATATCCTCTTTACTAGAAACAAATACTTTTACAAGCTTACAATGAACATAACTTGAAGAATGACTTTCCATCACATAACAAAGATCATATTTTAGCACTTTAGCACATGAAAACTCATTAGCCACTTGAATAAGATAAGAAGAAATATTTAACTCATTTGCAAGCCTCTTCACAGAAATTCCATGCCTCTTTCCACCAAGTTGGAATAAGTAATCATCTATGTCATACACAATTTCAAAAGGAAGCGAATTACTCTTACACATTAACTTAGATATTATAGTTAATGACTTGATGTGCATCAAAATATCATCATCTACAAAAATTATAAAGTCACCAATATAAGAAATAAGAGTGTAATTCATTACCTCCAAAAATACCTTAGGTGTTCTAGAAAGACCAAGAATGCAAATAAACCAATTATACATACCATACTTGGACTTATTTACCAATGGAACATCATCACCTTGTATTCTTTTATGCAATGGCTCCACCTTAGCAATGCTTTTAGGCAACTCCATGTCATAACCCTGTAAATAAGAATCGAAATAGTCAAAAGGTTTAATAACAAAGAATTTAATCAAGCTTTTGTCTTCCACCATCCAACAAGAATTGATATTGCCGAATTTATGTTGGAATCCAATTGGATCTTTTGCCACCATCTCTTGCGCCTCACCACTCCTTTCAAAAGGTATTTCATCACGTGGCTGCACAAAATCACAAGAACTAAAACAAGAAAGAGTTAATGGGTTAGGAAGTAAAGAAACTTTTTTCTTGCTTACACTCTCTTTGGCTTTTATCGCAAGACTAATGTTTTCCTCACCCTTAGCCTCTTTTCTCTCAGTAAAGAGTTCTTTTCCTTCACTTAATCTCTCTTGTTTTTCTCTCTCTACCTCACAGACTTTGTTTCTCTTATTGCTTTCTCTCTTTTCTTTTTTCTCAAGATCATTGTTTACCTCACTTGACATCCCACTCTTTTTACTCAAGACAACCTCTCCTTTTTTCTCTCTTAGAATGTCAACATGCACTCCCTTACTCCTCTCATTCTTTTCTCTCTCGTATTTTTCCATATTCTCTTTAACAATCTTTTCATCTGCACAAATTTGTGAGGGAGTCAAAGGTCCAAGACTGAGTTTCTTCCCATTAACCTCAAAAGAGTATCTATTTTTTTCGATACTATATGAAGCACTTCTATAGATATTCCATGGCCTTCCCAACAAGATATGAAAACGATTCATGGGAATGACATCACACCAAATCACATCCTCATACCTTCCAATAGAGAATGGTAATAACACTCTTTTATCTACCTTTACTCCTTTCAACATGTAGGGATCAATATGTTCAACACAAGGCAAGTTCAATTTCTCAACCATATAAGTGCTAATTAAGTTATAGTTAAATGCTTTGTCAATTCTAAGGGTATAAATTGTAGACATCACTTTAGCTCTTGTTTGAAAAATAACTTTACCATTGTCTTCTTTCCATTCGATATATTGTAATATCGACCTTTCAAGAGTCATAGATCTACTCCTTCCACTGCAACTACCTATTTGAGATATCTTGACATAGATTAAAGGAAATATGTATCTCTCAAATTTGGCTTCTTTGTTTTTTTTTTCAATTGTTCTCTCACACACTTTACCCTTTTTTTCCTCTCGAAATGACCTTTGAACAAAATACTTTGTAGATTTATAGTTAAACCAACTCGTATGAAGTTCTTAGTAGTAAAATTCAGATTTTTGGGGAACTAATGAAAGAAAAACCAAATCCTAGAACTATTAGGCTCGGTTGAAACATGACGCGAACAAAAAGGAAAGGATTATATGTTTAGATTAGAAAGAGTAAGAAAATCTAGGATCCCCTCTTCTTGTTTCCTTTGTTAATTTTTGGTAACAAATTAGATACAAAAGAAATATCCCGGAGAGCACGCAATTCTATTTTTTTGTTCTAAAACTGATTTTTGTTTTTTTTTTAATTTTTTTTTTCTTTTCTTTTCTTTACTCTTAGTATTCAAGAAATCTCAAGACTTACCAAGAACGAAATCTTGATAAAACCGCTTTGATACCACTTGATAACAACTAGGTCGGGAATCCAAATTAGAGTAAGAATTTGAGAAGTAAATGCGGAAGCAATAACAACAAGGAATTGAACAACTAGAATTAAAGAGATGAAAATAAAGGATATGGGAAGAATTCAAGGAAAGAATTCCAAGAACTTCCAAGAACGCAAGTTCTATAGCCTTGACAAGATCAAAGTAACAACGTCTTGATTTATGGAAGAAATCAAACGCCTTTACTTAAAAAGCAAATCAAAACAATAGATTCGGATCTTGACCACTTTACGAGTAACTTGAGACAACAATTAATAACTAGTATTAATCGCCTTCTAAGAATACCACAAAGGAATCAAAGATATCATAAAAGAGAAGTAATCTTACTACCTTGAACTAAGAACTAGTAAAGGTTGAAAGATAAATCTCAAAGCACAAGTAACAAAGGTTCAAAAGAACTCTCAAAGTATGATATACTTAATCAATAAATGTTGTGTCTTATGAATGAGAAGAACTCCTTATTTATAGGAGTTAAAAGCACTTAAAATAATGTAGGGGGTTTCTAAAAAGTCATCTAAATTAGGTAGGGGGTTGCTAGGGGTCACAATAGCCATCAAACTTAGGTAGGTGGCTCCTAAGGGGTAACAAAAGCCATCAAAATTAAGTGGGGGGCGGCCAAATACTTTTGGGGCAGATTTGGGCCTTAAAACTATTAGTTTGGGTCATTGGTATGGACTCCAATTGGGCTCCTTTTTAAACACTCCCTTTTGGACCTCTTTTAAGGTCATTTTGAGCCCTATTGGTGGACTTCAAGGGCTGATTTGATAACCCAATCTTCCTCCTCTTGGACTTCAATTTGGACTATCAAATAATTGTAAAACTTGGACAATTCATCTCCTTTGGGCTTGAGCTCTTCCTCTATAATTAAAAGCTTCTTTATTTGCCATTGAAGTCTAGCAACCTTAGTTTGCAACTCTTTTGCTTGAGATCTTGTATATGGCTTTGGAGCTTCCAAAACTCTACCCTTGTCCTTGATGATACCTAGCCAATTCACATCCTTTATCCTTGAGCTCTTCCTCCCAATTAATAACTTCTTCATTTGCACTTTGAAGTCTAATGATCTTGTTTTGTAATTCTTTAGCTTGACATCTTATTAAAGGCCATCTTTGAGATTCAAAAGCTTCATCCCTGTCCTTGAATAGAGTTGAGCTTCCTAGGATGCTATCATTCCCCTCTTCTTGAATAAAATTCGTCCTCGAATTTCGACCTTGCAAGAAAAAGAAAACACGCACTAGTAAATGGTATCCACTAATCTGAAAAAATAGTAGGAATAAAATAAGATAGTGACAATGTGTCCATTTAACCCAATCAATCCTAATAGGTATAAATACTCCCTTATAAAGAATATGGACATCATCATCCCAATAAAATTTATGTCTACCTAGATTAATACAATAAAAACCTCTCTTAGATGCACCATGCAATGGAACTTGCAATTCGATCTTGTCGGTACGGCAGTCCATGAGTATACATGATAAAGAAATTATAAGAGAGTAACTACACATCCATTTAATATAAGTACCTTTAAGTGGGGGCGGCCAAATCCTTTTGGGGCAGATTTGGGCCTTAAAACTATTAGTTTGGGCCATTGGTTTGGACTCCAATTGGGCTCCTTTTGAAACACCCCCTTTTGGACCTCTTTTAAGGTCATTTTGAGCCCTATTGGTGGACTTCAAGGGCTGATTTGGTAACCCAATCTTCCTCCTCTTGGACTTCAATTTGGACTACCAAATAATTGTAAAACTTGGACAATTCATCTCCTTTGGGCTTGAGCTCTTCCTCTACAATTAAAAGCTTCTTTATTTGCCATTGAAGTCTAGCAACCTTAGTTTGCAACTCTTTAGTTTGAGAGTATATGGCCTTGGAGCTTCCAAAACTCTACCCTTGTCCTTGATGCTATCACCTCGCCAATTCACATCCTTTATCCTTGAGCTCTTCCTCCCAATTAATAACTTCTTCATTTGCACTTTGAAGTCTAATGATCTTGTTTTGTAATTCTTTAGCTTGACATTTTATTAAAGGCCATCTTTGAGATTCAAAAGCTTCATTCCTTGTTGTTATTGCTTCCGCATTTACCTCTCAAATTCTTACTCTAATTTGGATTCCTGACCTAGTTGTTATCAGTTTCCCTCGCTTCTTCCATTTTGAAATCAATGAAGCAGCGTTTAGGCTTTCTCGATTGGGGTGCCTATATTCTCATAAATAGGGATAGGCACCCCTCATTCGAATTGTTGTATTTTTAGAGCCTTTGAAGCCCGAGTTCTTTTCTTCTTCGAGTTTCCAGCTTCTGTGCTTTCTTTCTCCCTTCATCTTTGTATTTCTTTTTCGCACACGATCAGAAAAATGGCCAGTGCTTCCTCTGACCCTGTGACGTTGGTCGCGGATGCACCTCCTCATGAGGAAGGGGTGGTCATGGTGGAAGATGAAAACTTCCCCACCGTGGACGAGATAATCCCACGCTCTGGGAAGGCTAGGTCAGACTTCAAAAACCTACCTCAGGATGAACTTGAACCTGTCATTTCTACGATGGATATGGCAGCGATTACTGCATTTAGGACTAAGTGGCAAATCCCGACCAATGTTGAAATCGTTCGTGCTGGTACTGATGTGGTACAAATACATTGGCTGGGGTACTGCACATTTTACGCGTACCTATTTGTCGTCGGCTACACGCTTCCTCTTCCTTCCTTGGCAGAGGATTTTTGCCTCTTTTACAATGTGTGCCCGGCTCAGCTTTCTCCGTACATATACAAGCTTTTCCTCATCCTTATCAAATATGGGGAGCTGTCCAGCCGTGGTATTTCTCTACGCCATGTGTTTCACCTCTTCGCCCTAATTTTTCACAGGGGCACGATGATTCATATGCGCCATCGGGGGACCAAAAGGTTGGTGGTAAAGATGGACGATAAAACAAATCATCATTTTTGGAAAAATTTCTTCTACGTGAAGACAACGCACGTGGTATCGAACCCCAGCGGATTCCTCGAGGAGTGGAAGTATGCTCGTAAGTGTTTCCCTTCTAAAATGACCATTATTTATTTTGGGGTAATCTGATCATTTTCTTTCTACCTTTGCAGAAGAGTGGGAGCCTCTTTTACCAGTTGTTAACATTCGCGACTGGGTGAGTCAGGTTTTTCCCCATACTATGGGGATTCGCGATTGGTCATACTTCAATGAGAGGTTCGCGCGTAGACCTTCGGCCGGTGAGTCACATTTGGCTTTAATTGTTGACTTTTATACTATCATTTCTATCCTCTTATCTCTCCTTTGTTTACAGGTCGGAGGGCAGCAAGGAGGGTGAGGGATCCTACGCCTGCTCTTCGCCAGTTGGGTATCTCGGCCGAGCTAGTACTCGTTGTGGCTGCAAGTGAGCCTGCTCAGGCCGCCGCTGTATCACACACTACAGCCTCACGCGGGCTTGGCCGCCCGATACTGCTCCCCTAGCGGGGGTTCCGGCTCCTGCAGTTCATTTAGTAGACCAGTTATTGGGGACGAAGACGAAGAGGCTCCCTTAAAGAGGCAGAGGATAGTGGTTGAGACCGAGGGGCCTTCGAGGAGTGAACCCGTGTTGGCGGTGTCCGAACCGGACGGGGGTACTAGTTTCGGCGTGGAAACCGTACCTTCGATCGTGGAGATGGCTTCCTTGGAAAAGGGGCAAAGCTCGGAGGCCGCTGCGATCATTCCGAGTGGACCATCGACTTTGCAATAGGCTCGTGCTCTCTCTTTGGCCAGCGAGAGGGCAAAAAGCGTGGTTGTGGATGACTACGAATCTGGTTCAGATATTGACCCCGAGGACATAAGAATGTTTGAGGTGGGGTTCACTCGGGTTGAGGCGGGAACGGACAGTTCCTCTCGCGTGATATAGATTTCCCCGAGTTGTGATTTGTTGGAGGACACAGTGAGCCTAGTGCCCCAATTTGCCCTTCTTTGTTCCGCTACTGAAAACAGGGCCCTTCAGGAGATCAGCGATGTTGGCCTATCACAGGGCGTAGCCGGAATGGCTTTGAGGGTGAGTTCTTTATTGCTTTCTTCATTTTACGTCTTCTACTCTTGCTGACTTTTCTTTGTCCTCTTTTCTTTCTTCACACTTTCATTTTGGAGACTGAGAGTATCCGTTGCGAGGAGAGGCGGGCTGCTGTTTTCCAGAAAATGGTTTCAAAGTACTGCCGATATCGTGACAAGTGCCGTGAGATGCATGCACGACTTAGGGAGGGCGGCAATCTTCAGTCCCTTTAGGGAGGAGTTGGAGTGGAAGGACGAGGACCTGGTGCGGTCCATTGGCAGATGCAGCGAATTCGAGGGGCTGCTTAAGGCTAAAGAAGAGGAGCTCGAGATGGGCAAGAGGGTTACGGTTGAGTGCGTTGATCTTCAGGCAAAGGTGGTGGCCTTGCGGGCGGAGCTTGAGCAGAGTCGCCGGTCTGAGTGCTGAATTGGCGGAGAAGGTGACCGAGTTGGAAAGGAAAGCAACCGAGCTGGAGAGGGCTGAAGGAGCTCAAGTAGCAGCCTTGGCGAGGGCCACGACATTGGAAGATTCTATCCGTGTTCTCAGGTCTGAACGGGCAACTGAAATGGAAATGACCGCTCTAAAGGAGGTGCGGCTTGATGAGCGGATCGGTGGGCTTGAAAGAGATGTCTCGATCCTGGGTGATTAAATTGCCGCTCTCGAGGATGAGAGGGCGCGATTATTGGCTTCGACTCCTCATGCATCCACCTCTGTTGATGTTCCTCGCCATTTGTACGAGATGTGGATCCATGCTGAGGTTCAGCGGGACATATATAAGGTCTTTTTGGCAGCAGGGAATGTTACCGAAGCCGCTTTCGAAGAAGTTCGTGTTAAAGCGCGTGGGGCCCGGCTTGCCTGCGGATATGACCCCACAGCACTGGAGGTCGATGGAGACGATGGGGCTGATGACGGGTTTACCTATGATGATGAACATTTTGATGGAGAGGGTGACGGTGGAGGTGAAGCCGCTGAACCAATCGGGGAGAGAGATGACGGCGTGGATGGGGGTAATGCTGAGTGAAGCTTTTGTACTTAGTTTTTCCTCCTATACTTAGTTTTTTTTGTACTTAGTTGGTTGGGTGACTTAGTTTTTTTTGTACTTAGTTGGTTGGGTGGGGGCCCCTTTTGGCCCTTTGTAAGTTGCTATTTTTTTCCTTTGAATGAAATAGTCGATTCGTCCTTGATTGTATGTCTTTGGCCTTTCCTTCTCTTTTTTTTTAATTTCTTGGATCTTCTCAGAATAAATCCCTGATTTTTGGTAGTTAATTCGACCGGGGTCGAATTTGACCTGCTAATTCTGGCGAGGTCGAACTTGACTTATTAATTCAAGCGAGGTTAGAGACCTGCTAATTCGAGGTTGAACTTGACTTGTCAATTCGAGCAAAATCGAATTTGACTTTTTAATTCGAGTGAAGTCGAATTTATCTTGCTAGTTTGAGCGAAGTCGCAATTTGACTTGTCAATTCGAGCGAAGTCGAATTTATCTTGCTAATTCGAGCGAAGTAGAATTTTGACTTGTCAATTCGAGAGAAGTCGAATTTGACTTTTCATTTCGAGCGAAGTCGAATTTGACTTATTAATTCGAGCAAAGTCGAATTTGACTTTTCAACTCGAGCGAAGTCGAATTTGACTTTTTAATTCGAGCGAAGTCGAATTTGACTTGTTAACTCGAGCGAAGTCGAATTTGACTTGTTAATTCTAGCGAGGTCGAATTCGACTCTTAATGAATTCGAGCAAGGTCGAATGTACGTTTCTTGTGTTGGCATAATGTGTAAATTCGGTGGAGTTACATAAGAATTCTGTATACTGCTTTGCTTACTCATTCGTTGGAGAAATTTATATATTGTTGTACTGCCTGCACATACATTCGAGTCCCAGTCTCTCTAATCCATTCATTGCCCTGCCTGGAGAGGTAATTGATAGACCGGGCCACATGTCTCGCTCAAGCTTTAGGATGTCTTAATGTTTGTATGAAATCAAAATTTAGCTAGTTGTGTCGTCGCATAGTTGCTTTGGCGAGCACGTGGGTGAGCTTCACACACGTGTTCTGTCTGAACGTTGGAGAGATTCGTATGTTTTCCGGGCTGGTGACCCAGTCCCAGTTTATACAGACTTTTCCCTTTATGGCGTTAAGTACCAACTTGTTGGAGAGATTCGTATATTTTTTGGGCTGGTGACCCAGTCCCAACCTATACAGACTTTTTCCTTTATGGCGTTAAGTACCAACTTTTTGAGGGGGGAGGGGGGGTTCACTCGACCTTTGCCCGCAGGATGATGTGGCGCGGAATGTTTTCTTGGTGTGTTATTTTGATGGCGTTTGTTCCTCGTTTGCGTATCTGGGAGAATGCTCATGTTCCTATCCCAATCTAAAAGAAAAATAACAAGTTAAACCTAAACAAAATCGTTTGTTACCTCGGCATGATTGGTTGGCAAGGGGAGAGGGGCGCTGTAGAACGAATCATTTTGACCCGTACTCGAATGTTGGCTTCAGATCTGATCCCGGCCTCGTGCTTAGCTTCGTCATTAGTCGAATTTGGGCATTTTACGGACTGACAACTTACTTTGCCCATTGGGATCTCGAGTTCGAGTCCCGGTCCGATCCCATCCGGAGTGCATAAAAATAAGAGAAACATAAGTCATAACACAAACATACAGGCAAGACAAGCTTGTTATTTCAAAGAACTACACAACAGGCAATCATCCCTTCATAAGAAAGAGAGAGGGCAGTGTGTATAAGGTATATATTGGTATCTAGCGTTAATATGGCAATAGGATTGCGGACCTGCTCAGTGCATAGTGGCCTTAATCCTGCTCTGACAACTCACACTCACAACGTACCAAGCCCATCACTACAACAAGACGTAGCTTTTGTATAGATATCAAGCATAATTTCGATTTCATGCAAAGATCTGACCTTAGTTAGTTTGGCGATTTCAAGAGCTTGTCCACAAATTTCTCAATTTTGCGTTTGTAACGAGAGGACAAAACTACAAGAAACGGGGAGTGAAACTCTGATTGAGTTTTAATCTAGAGGAAACTAAAACTTTGGCTAGAAAATCCCCACAGACAGCGCCAAATTGTTTGACTAAAAAGTGTTAGGCTTTTTTGTTAAACTAATTAAATAAGAAGATTTGGGACAAATCCTAGCCAAAGATAATTTATCCTAAATCTGAGATAGAAGGTAAGAATAAACAAGCATAGCTGAACGTAAAATTTGATTGCAGTTACGATTGAATTCCATAATGTAAGAAAAAGATGATTGCTCCAATAATATTAAATGATAACAAAGAATACATAAATGAAAGGAGTCACCATTCTTGGATAAGGCAGGCCTCCATACATTTAATATAGTTGAATTGCGGATGAATACAGAGATTCTAAACCCTTTTTTCTTCTTTTTGGCGAGGAGCCTCATATGAGGATACATTTTCATCTTTAGAGATATGTATAATGTGTGTGTGTGTTTTTCCCAGCCCTCCTTCATTTACTCTCTCCCATGATATTTATACAAAGATATTTTCTTTATCTAGCGGTCCTTAACCGGAGTACTTAAGTTCTTGGAATATGCGGTAGAATATTCCTCTAAAATGTCTAAGTGTTGAGCTAGCCGTTCAGGCCGAATCGAGTGCCTAACCTCGGTCGTAGCTGAATCACTCGCCGGTATATTGCTTCTTATACGTGACCTCGGCTTGGTCGACTCTTGGTCGTTCTTCCTTAAGTAAAATTCTTTCGTTCATATTTTGACCTGTACAACTCTATAACTTTATCCATTGCACTAGTTATTTGGTTTAATAATTATATAATTCTCGCATGCAGCATGCGTTATTGAGATTGACCAGCTGATATTAACTATTAGTACTCCCTCTGTTTCAATTTATGTGAATCTGTTTGACTGGGCACGAAGTTTATGAAAAAATAAAGACTTTTAGAATTTGTGGTTCTAAACAAATAAAAAAGGGGTCCAGGATATTTGTGTGGTTATAAAAGCTTCTCATTAAGGGTAGAATTGTAAGTTTAAGCTAAATTGCTTCCAAATTTAGAAAGGGATCATTCTTTTTGGAACGGACCAAAAAGAAAATAAGTTTACATAAATTGGAACGGAAGGAGTAGTATTTACTTCTGAAAGACAGATTGGACCACGTGAATACTGATTATATTAGGTTATTAAAATATTTATTGAAGGCCGAATAGATACACATCCCTATGAACTTGTCACATGCTCCCTATGTTCCAATACATGCGAACCCGTTTAATTGAACATAAAATTTAAAAAAAAAAGCTTTTGAAATATGTAGTATTAAATATACTATAGTATTTGTATGGTTGTAAGACTTTTAAAATTTGGAGTCTTAAAATTTATGATAACATTTGTGTGGCTATAAAAACTTTCGTTAAAATAAAATAAGAAGTTGAAATTAAATTTTTTCCAGATTTGGAAAATAGACATTTTTAAATAACTAAAAAATAAATAGATTCACATAAATTGGAATAGAAGTAGCATTTTGCGTCTGAAATACAGTCACTTTCATTTTTATTAACTGATGATTTGTATTTAATAGACACTATTCACTGATTTCAAATGTTCAATAGATCATTTTCTCATAATTGAGATGTCTAAATAAAAATTTATGACAAAATTTAAGGACATACATAGTACATCATAAGTGGAAGCACCACAATAAACCCCACTGTGTTGGGAAAGTGACAAATCTAGATCTATTGTTTCTTCCCATCATTTGAATTTGGTATCTTCATTACTTGATTACTGATAAATGCCTCCAACTTTTGATCCACTTCTTCAACCTATCATCATTCCAAACAAGAATAAGCACTTGACCAAAATTTATGAAAAATCATCTATCATAGAGAGTAACAAAAGATTTAGAGATCCTAATCATGGCACTAATTATTTAATAATTTATGATCAACGTGATAATCGTCTTGCCGCTCTCTTTTTATTGGGTTCGATGCATCAACAAAAAGACAATTCTAGATCTAATCCAGCTGTCATCTTATATGATATTATAAAATATTTAGACGGATTAGAGATTTGGATCTCATTTCTTAGATAATCAACTTAATTAATTTGTTCCCGAAAAACTAAGGATGTGGACAAAATGATGTAAGAAAACTATTGTTTATTTACTTGCACATTCTCACCTCAACATATGGTAGATGTACCAAAAGATTAACTTTGTTAAAGTAGTATTAAAATAAATACTTAAAAGGAATCGAAACATGCTCTTTTAAAGCTCAATAATTTTTTTTTTGTAATCCGGATAAATTTGTGACACTTAAAATAATTTAATAGTCATTCTGTCTAATCACAAGCATTGCCAAGGTAATCCCGCGATTATTAAAATTGGAGTAGATGAGCTCTCTCGTAAAGTGTTATTGTTCAAATATTAATACAAAATCTTCAAGTTGTTACTCTTATGTCTCAACCACTAAGTTATCTTTACGGAGCGAGATTAGCAATAAAATACACAACTTGTCCAAACTATATTTTTGGGGAAAAGAATTGCTAATTTAAGTTGATGAAAGTTAAAATCGAAGAGAAAAAAAAACAATAAATAAATACCTTGTCCATTAGGTCTTCGACTAATTGAGCATCATTTTCAGTTTCTTCAGCCAAGTGTTCGATGGACTTCACTATACCTTTAAGCATTCCACCTTCCGGCAGCTTCTCCGCGAATTCCTCCGCCACCTTGTCCACTTCATCCGCAACTTTTCCCACCGCATCCGCCACCGACTCCACCGTCTCCGCCGCAACTGCAACTTGCTCTATGGACGTTGATCCCAAAAATTAAAAAAGAGAAAAAGAAAAAAAAAAAGAGTAATATATAAAGCAGAAGATATTCTCTTACTTGTTACTGTTAATAATCTTGCTGTTAACAAAGGTACTGTTACACCTAATCCCACAGCCCAACTCATCCTGCAATAACATTTCTGTGTCAAAATTTGTGGGAAATAGGAAAATTACAAGAAAACTGGTAAACACTAAAGAGTAGTCAAAATTTACGTGCATTTTGTTTTTTAAATTCCTTACCAAGAATTTTCACCAGATGGTAAAAAGGGAATAACTCCTGAAAGTAGATCTCCTGTTTCAGGTGTTGCATGGACAACTAAATCCCTACATAACCACAAAAAACTTAGAATCTTACAAGAAAATCAACCACAGGAAAAAAGTAGATATATACTTAATATTGAGTATATTGAGGAAATATTACCTTGGTCTTTTGTTACTTAGTAGTAGACCAGATCTCTGGCAGCTGGTTCTGAGATTTTTAGTTTGACATAAAGGATTAAAGATCGGAGTTTGAGATCCGCTGCATGGATTAAGAATATGGGGATTTCTTGACATATAACAAGGGATAATTAGTGAGAACGCCATGGCTGGTGTAACAAATTAAAGTTAAAGTACTTATAAGAATTCTTTTCTTAAGTTTTTGAAAGATCTATGCTCTATAGATCTACACAGAGAAAGAAATAGTAGCTAAACAGTAGAAGATGAGAAGTCAACAGTGTTGGAAGATGAATATATACATTAATTAGCGCATTAAAGTATTGGTATGTAGGTATAGTAAATGTTCTTACCTTTATATAGAATTTCTTTTTCCATTTTATTTTTGGACTGGAATCTAAAAAGAGGAGTATTGAATACTCCTACTTAATAATTGAAGCCCAACGATTATTTTTAAGACTTAACACGTTTAAATCGAGGGATGTATGGGTCCAAATTTAACCGACCACGGCTGACGACGAGTACGATGATTGACAGAGCCTCCTTGAATTGATGTCCTGAGGGAGACGACCCTAAGGCAAACCAGAGACTGGACAACCCTTGCAATAATGTGTGCTCATTAGGGGACATTGGGAATATCCCTTCGAATATTCCTTGTATTTTGTCTTTTACAGTTTAGAAGAATTTCTCTCTTAGTATAAAAGGAGGACAATAACCTTGTAACCGGTATTAAAAGCTCTGGAGAGATTCCTATTTATGAATGAAAAGAAACCTCGTGACCCATCCTCTCTTTATCTATCCCTCTTTCTAGAGATTATTATTCTCAGCTAAGATTTACCCCTCCATCTTTAATTGGTTTGTTCAAAAAGGTTTTAATATCTTTTGAGTCAAACAATTTGGCGCCGTCTGTGGGGATTTCTATAGCTGAAATCGTAGTTTTCATCTAGATTCTTGAAAGAAATAATCACTTTTCTTCAGCTCCATAAAAGCCAACGATGGCGGGAAAGGGAGAAGCGAGGCTAAAGGCAATAGAGGCAATAGAGACAAACAACCTCCTGAATTCCCTCAACAAAGTCGGAGGAGAAGATAATGAGAATGCAACACCAAGTGTTACACCTGAGGGGAAGATCTCACCTCCTTCGCATGGGGATCTAACGATCTTGCGCAAGAGGGAAACCTCAACATCCCCAGTAGGAGAAGCGCCACCGGCTGTCAAAAGGCTACTAGAAGAATGGTTAACGAGTACCTTGAACAACATGTTCGAGAAACCCATTCAGGAAGGTGTCGAAGACTTGCTACCCACAGAAACCGCAACTGCTGCCGATGAGCCAAACGCTACATGAATAGGTAACACCCGTACTGTTGCTGATACAGGCAATGACGCACTCGCGGACATCTTAAAGAAAATGGAAGAGATGGAAAATGAGAGCAAAACACTCCGCGACCAGATGAAGGAACATCAGGAGAGGGTTGATAAAATACCAGGTGCTCCAAAGTTGTTACCAAAACGTGATGTGGGTCGATTCGTCGAACAACCATACAGCGAAGGGGCAGCTCCCCATTCTATTCCAAAGACCTTCAAAATGCCGCCATATTTGAAAATATACAATAGGACCACGGACCAGGAGGATCACTTAATCCATTACGTTATCGTAGTAAAAGGTAATGATCTATCAAAAGAATAGGTACCGTCTGTGCTGCTGAAAAAGTTCGGCGAAACTCTGACGGGGGGAGCATTGACATGGTATTCCCAACTACCAGCACGATTGATATCGACATTCGAAGAGATGACAGATAAGTTTGTCACCGCTCACGCTGGAGTGAAAAAGGCTGAGGCTAGGGTCAATTATATCTTTGCCGTCAGGCAAATGACGGACGAGGGACTTTGGGATTTCCTAGCCCGATTCAACAGAGATGAGCCTACCGAATGTGTCAGAAGGGAAGGCAGTAGAAGCCTTCCAAGATGGGTTAAACAGAAACGGAACAAAAACGACCAAAAAACTACTCAGTAGACTCATGAAGTACCCCCTACCACGTGGAAAGAGATCCACAACGCCTATTGCGCCGAAGTGAGGGCAGATGAGGATGACCTGAATGGCCTGCTTCAACGATTAACATTAGTCCAGACCGAGACAAAGAGAGATCGATGTAACAATGGGCGAAGGGATAAACTGCCACGTTTCAATCGAGAAAGTCATCAACCCTATATTCGAATACCCAATCCGCCTCCTCCATGACATACGGATGTCGCGCCCCGACACACCGCGCCCCTCCGAAACGAAAGAGGTATGCTTCAATTGCTATTTGTTCATAATTTTTGTGTTCCCCTTCAGAGATAGTGTACGCACTGGAAAAGCTTGGCATGAAGGTACAATGGCCGCAAAAGATGAAATCGGATCCGAGCACTAGGAGGTCGAACGTCCTGTGTGAATTCCACCAGGAGAGAGGACACAAGACCGAAGACTGCATAGGTCTGCGACAAGAAGTAGTGAGGATGTTAAACCAGGGATACCTGAAAGAACTGCTGAGCGATAAAGGATGGGCCAACTTCGCTCGTGGGCGCGACCAACCTCAAGGACCTCCAAAGCCACCATCACCAGATCGTACCATACAAATGATCATTGGCAGCGACGACGATACGGTAATCAACCATGTGAAATTCACCACCACACATAAACTCAAACGGACGGTTGCCCACGAACGGTATGACGACCTCGAAGACAATATCATCTTTGATAAGTCGGATACCGACTATTTGTCTTTCCCTCACTATGATGCTTTGGTTATAATTTTACGCATTGTGGATATCGATGTAAAAAGAATAATGGTGGATGACGGAAGCAGCGCGTGTATTGTTCACCCACGAGTTCTCGTGCAAATGAGACTCGAGGATAAACTAATACCGCGTTGCATAACACTAACGGGTTTTAATAATGCAGTGGAGCAAATATATGGAGAAATAGCGCTACCCGTCCTGGCAGGAGGGGTCACCCTAGAAACGATATTCCATGTCATGAATCAGGAAACAGCCTACAACGCCATCATAGGACATCCATGGATACACGCCATGTGGGCCGTCCCGTCAAGTTTTTACCAAGTAATCAAATTTTCCACCCCATGGGGAATATTCAGCATCCGAGGCGAGCCACGCACCGTCCAAGAATGCTACCGGATCGCCCAAGATTGAACACACACCAAACAACTAAAAGGGGCAAGTGCGGAGGCATAGCAATCAGCCATGTCGGGAACCAGACCCGACGTACAAGTAGAAGCCATCAAAGACCCGGACATCATAGAAGCTTACAAGGCAACCGTAGAGGATTTCGATCCCGTCCAGTTGGACAGTATCGATAGCACAAGAAAGGCTTATGTTGGACACAACCTCTCGGAACCAGGTAAATATCGTGAGTTTTTAACTAACAACGCCGATTTGTTTGCCTTTTCCTGCTCAAATATGCTAGGAATCCCAAGGGAGAACGCCACACACAGGCTGAATGTTGATCCACTTCATCCGGCGGTTCGACAAATAAGGAGAAAGTTCAATGCCGCCATCAATGAGGCAGTCAACGAGGATGTTGATAAATTACTCGCTAACGGTTCAATAAAAGAGTCAAAATACCCCCAATGGGTCACCAATGTGGTCATGGTCAAAAAGAAGAACGGGAAATGGCGGATGTGTGTCGACTTCACTGATCTGAACAAAGCATGCCCAAAGGACTCCTTTCCGTTGCCCCACATCGACCAGCTCATCGATGCGACAGCGGGGCATGAACTGTTGAGCTTCTTGTACGCCTACTCCGATTATAACCAAATTCTAATGGCCAAAGAAGATCAAGAAAAAATAACTTTCATCACTCACCGAGGGACATATAATAATAAGGTAATGCCGTTCGGACTCAAAAATGTAGGATCCACATATCAAAGACTAGTTACCAAAATGTTCAAAGAACAGCTCGGCAATACCATGGAGGTTTACATCGATGACATGCTAGTAAAGTCGACAAAGAGAGAGGAACATATCGGCCATCTGAAGGAGGCCTTCGAGATATTAAGGCAATACGGAATGAAATTGAATCCCGAAAAATGTGTCTTCGGCGTAACTTCGGGAAAGTTCCTTGGTTTCCTAGTGTCACAAAGAGGTATCGAGGTCAATCCAGATCAGATTAGGGGCATCGACATAATACCGGAGATACTGACCAGCAAAAAGCAGGTGCAGAAATTGACAGGACGAGTAGCCGCCCTGTCGAGGTTCATTTCACGGTCCTCAGATAGATGTCACAAATTCTTTAATATGCTAAGGAAATACCACGGACTGCAATGAAATGAAGAGTGTGTCAACGCCGCAAGAAAACTGAAAGCGTATCTATCTTCACCACCACTACTCGTCAAAGCAGACCTAGGAGAATGTCTACTTGTATATCTAGCAGTTTCCGAAGTTGCGGTAAGCGCAGTCTTGGTCTGTGAAAACGAAGGTACGCAATCTCTGATTTACTATATTAGCAAAACCTTAATCGATGCCGAAACTAGGTACCCTCACCTTGAAAAGCTAGCTTTGGCATTAGTCATAGCTTCACGAAAGTTTAGACCATATTTTCAATGTCACCCCATAAAGGTGGTGACAACCTTCCCCCTAAGAGGGATCCTACACAAACCTGAACTATCGGGTAGACTGGCCAAATGGGCCATAAAATTAAGCAAGCACAACATAACATACCAACCGGGAATTGCCATTAAGTCGCAGGTGCTCGCTGATTTTGTCGCTGATTTTAGTGCAGAAATACTGACTGAAGTAGAACAGGAAGCGCTCCGCGCTTCCACGTATACCGACCAATGGGTCCTCTACACTGATGGTGCCTCTAACGCCTCAGGATCTGGACTAGGACTCGTCCTCGAAGTCCCTACAGGCGAAGTAATTCGATAATCCATACGATGCCCCGAGATGACTAACAACGAGGCCGAGTATGAAGCCGTGATTGTAGGTTTAAAGTTAGCCCTCAAATATGGCGCCCGACGGCTCGTCCTCCATTGTGACTCCCAACTCGTGGTGAACCACATCACTAGGACTTTCCAAATCAAAGAACAGAGACTACAGAAGTACCAGTCGGAAATTCACAAATTACTGCCGGAATTCGATGAATGCTGCCTCGACCAGATACCCAGGGCGCAAAATATCGAAGCAGATGGCCTCGCCAAACTAGCTGCGTCCACCAAAAATATCAACAGGGAAAACGTTGTCACCCTCCTCCATTCCGCAATAGACCATGTCGAGGTACATTCTATAAACCTATCTTGGGACTAGCATAACTGCCTCGTAGCATATTTGCAGGATGGAACACTCCCGCAAGATAAAAAAGAAGCCAAAAAACTCCGGGTACAGGCAGCCCGATACAGCCTCATAAACGGTGATCTCTACAAAAGAACGTTCGGCGACCCCCTAGCCAAATGTCTTGGGCCAAATCAAACAAGGTGAGTACTGGAAGAAGTACACGAAGGGCACTGTGGTGCCCACACGAGAAACTGAGCCCTCGTCCGATGCCTCGTCCGTGCCGGATACTACTGGCCCACCATGAAAAAAGAAGCCGCGGACTATGTCAGGAGATGTGAACAGTGTCAGAAGTACGCTCCTATGATATATCAAGAAGGGTAACTCCTTCATTCCGTCACTTCACCATGGCCGTTCATAAAGTGGGAAATGGACATAGTCGGCCCCCTCCCAGCAGGACGAGGTAAGGTACGTTTCCTTTTGGTTTTAACTGATTACTTTTCTAAATGGGTGGAAGCAAGTGCATACACTCAGATACATGAGCAAGAGGTCATCGCGCTCATATGGAAAAACATAATATGCCATTTTGGCATCCCCAAAGAAATCATCTGCGACAATGGACGTCAATTCATCGGAAAAAGAACGATTGAATTTTTCGAAAAATGGCACATCAAACGAATACTCTCCACGCCATATCACCCTGCCGACAATGGTCAAGTCGAGTCCTCCAATAAAGTAATACTGAACATATTGAAAAAGAAGCTTGAGGATGCTAAAGAGCTATGGCCTGAACTACTACCGGAAGTATTATGGGCATACCGCACTACGCCAAAAACCTGCACAGGTGAAATGCCATATTCACTGGTCTACGAGACTGACGCAGTTATACCCGTCGAGGTCAAAGAGCTCAGTTTGAGATACTCCAACGAGAGCGGACCTAACAACGACAAAAGTAGTCTATAAGATCTAGATGAAGTCGAAGAACGGAGAGATATGGCACACATAAGAATGGTAGCACAGAAGCAACAAGTGGAAAGGTACTACAACAAGAGGACCAATGTGCGAACGCTCAAAGTCGGAGATTACGTCCTCAAGGCTAAAACACAAGCAACGAAAGACCCTAATGAGGGAAAAATGGGAACAAACTGGGATGGACCATACAAAATCATAGCCACAACAAACAAAGGAGCATTCCAATTAGAAATAATGGAGGGAAAACTACTCCAAAACAACTGGAATGTCGCCCATCTCAAGTACTTCCACTTCTAAAAGAGGGCGTCACCTAAGTCGTACTATTTTTCCCTCACCCGGGTTTTGTCCCAAATCGGGTTTTCCCGGGGAGGTTTTTAATGAGGCGGCAAGGGAGACGCCTCGAGGTTCGAAGTGCTGTTCATTACCCCGACCCGTCCATATGATCTCCAAAGCGAAGTAATAAAGGGACCAGATATAGATAATCGTCTCAATTGTATGTACAGAGTCGTGTGATTCTCACAAGAATATAATCAAATATCCATTGTATATGCAGAGCCGACATGTGACCCTTTACAAGTATATAATCAAACCTCCATTGCATGAATAAAGTCGATATATCTTCCTACGGGAATACGATCAAATCTCCACAAGAAATGGCCAAGGCCATCGACGAAAACATGAGTTCAACCTCGTTCGAACTACGACGGGATCCTACTTCAATGACAGTTCGAAGCAACATCCTAATGGCCAAGGCCATCGATGAAAACATGAGTTCGAACTCGTTTGAACTACGACGTGATCCTACTTCGACGACAATTCGAAGCAACATCCCAATGGCCAAGGCCATCGACGAAAACATGAGTTCGACCTTGTTCGAACTACGACGGGATCCTACTTTGATGATAGTTCAAAGCAACATCCCAATGGCCAAGGCCATCGACGAAAACATGAGTTCGACCTCATTCGAACTATGATGGGATCCTACTTTGACGACAGTTCAAAGCAACATCCCAATGGCCAAGGCCATCGATGAAAACATTAAACATGAGTTTGACCTCGTTCGAACTACGACGGGAACCTACTTCGACGACAGTTCAAAGCAACATCCCAATGGCCAAGGCCATCGACGAAAATATGAGTTCGACCTCGTTCGAACTACAACAGGATACTAATTCGACGACCGTACAAAGCGACATCCCAATGGCCAAGGCCCTAAAAAAAGAGGAATCTTCGCCCAAAACCTAAATCGACTTAATAGCTCGACAAGTATCCCGGACATCGTAAATATTACAAAGAAGAGCAAATTGACAAAATATATCTTACATTGCATCAAAATGTTATTTACACTTGTCTTTACAAACGAGCTCAGGTATGCCCCTGCAAAAACCCCAAAAAACAAAAGCAAGTACAAATAAAGACTACACATCATCCCCGGTGGGGTAAGCATCTTCATACCACGAGTCCGAAGCAAGGCGGTTTGCATCATCACAGTTGATGTCATCCCTGTCAGGTATAGGGGGTCATACCCGCATGCCTCACGAGCTGCACGAGCTTCGGTGTGCACAGCCTGAAGCTCCGCCTCAGTTGCCCTCCCCTCGGCGTGAAAAGCCTTGTACACGTTAAGCCAAGCCTCAGCATGGACCCACAACTCATATAAACGACAAGGCACGACCGGATCGGCTGAGGCGCGAGATGTAGAAGGTTGAGAACGTCGACTTGCATCCTCCGCCCTCAGCAAGGCCACTTGTCTATTTAACGTAGATAGCTCCACCTCTAGTTCTTTGAAATACCCTTTGAGCCCCGCAACCTTACGACTAGGGGCCTCCTTCTCTTCAGCCAGCTCCGACCTGCAAATGCGGAGGGCATTCTCCAAAGATGCGGTTCCAGAAATAGCTGTCGCCAACTTATTAGTACCAACGCTCAGCTCGCCCTTAAGCCCCTCTACCTCCGCCGCCTTCGCACTCAACTCAGTGGTCAAATTGGCCCCTTTACCTGCAAGTCGGCATTTTCAGCCATCACCCCTTACTCAACTCAAGCTTGTCATCCTTCACTTTAAGGGAAGCCTCGAGTTCACTATTACGAGCGACAGTTTTCATGAGCTCCTCATCCCGCTCCCTCAACGCTTCGATCTTACGCTCTAGCTGGTCCTCTCACTATTTGAGCCCCTCGCGAAACAACTGAAACTCAGGGTCCTGATGATAAATGTCGGCCATCGCACGATGCTTAGCACGATACTATTGATATTTGGACGACATCTTCTCATAAAGGGCCCGTTCTTCTCCTCTCCCTACGCTCTCGCTCAATCTCCATGACGAGGTTCTGACAAAAAAGGGGATAAGTTAGAAATAAAATGCAGAATGACGATCACCACAAAAACCCAACGACGAAAAGGGAAGGAGAGGCAGGTCCTGCAAGGCCATACCGGTGACCTTCTGAGACAACTCCATGTCGCTCATCGCCCTAAGCACCTCGTTTTCAGGGGTAACACATAGAGGAGCTAGAGCAGATGCCACTTGCTCACAGTTCAGCAGCAAGTTGTAGTCCCCCGAGACAACTATGTGACGATCAGACCCTTCCGTTCTGACCTCCACATGAGTATGGCGACCTACGAACTCATTAACATCCTCTGGGTCGACATCTGAACCTGAGTCGTCACCCTCAATACGACGTCCTCCGACGTTAGACAATGCACCACCCTCAGCAGAGCGCACTGAGCCAGCTCCTGGGTAAAATCCTTCCACTTGGAGAGATCTCCCGGATAAAATGGTGTTAGCCATAAATGGTGGATAGAAACGTTACATTCCGCCAACTCTGCATACTTGGTCAGCAGCAGAAGTATCTTGAGCATATACGACGAAAGTTGCGCCGGACAAACTTGGTAGAACTGACAGAATTCTTCCGCTAAGGGGAAGAGAGGAAGGGTATAGCCAATCATGAAAGGGTACTCATAGAAAGCGCAGTACCCAGGTCTGTGGACATCTACAAAATCTCTCCCCGCCGGAACCATATCTACATGAGCGGGAATGCCGTACTTTACACGAAGAACATCAATATGAACTTGCTCCTTCTCAGAGAATACGGGGTCCGGAGTAGGAGGGGGATCTTTAAGGAAGTCACTTCGAGATAAGGGATGTCTCGGCAGTAGCTCATCCACCGTAGGAAGGCTGTCACCCTCTTCTACCATCGTATCTTCATCGCCAGAAGAGGGCGCCATGGACAATGGGGTGGCCTCAGGACCCTCATCACGAGAACAACGAGACCTCGGCATAATATCGTCTAAAGGGGTATCAATACAAAAAGTAGGAGGAGGAAGAAGCTTCGAGTGAAGAACGTAAGAAGAAGCAGAAGGGTATGAGGGCAAGCTCGGAAGAATGAAGGAGGTTATCAAGAGTGGAATGGCCAAAAACTTTCGAAAAAACAAACCCTTCAACTATTTATAGGGTTGGGTGGCGCCAGAATCGAAGCGGAAAGTCACAAAGTAGCACTAAAACTGAAGCATCAAGCCATCAACTCTTGCCTCGAAAACATGCGTGATGATGACGCACGTGAAGATGACATCATTTTCCGGTAAAGCATATTACCTGGTGTCTTGCTAAGCACACTGACATCCTCATTGGCCATTTTGTAACGTCACAACGGCTCAAATTTCTCCATAGAAACGCATGGTGTCCGCTCATCGAAGACGCACCCAGTTGCGACCCCGACAAGCGGAGGACTAATTGTATGGGTCCAAATTTGACCGACCACGACTGACGACGAGTACAATAATTGACGGAGCCTCCTTGAATTGACGTCCTGAGGGAGACGACCCTAAGACAAACCAGAGACTGGACGACCCTTGCAATAATGTGTGGCCATTAGGGGACATTGGGAATATCCCTTCGAATATTCCTTGTATTTTGTCTTTTACAGTTTAGAAGAATTTCTCTCTTAGTATAAAAGGAGAACAATAACCTTGTAACCGATATTAAAAACTCTAGAGAGATTACTATTTATGAATGAAAAGAAACCTCGTGACCCATCCTCTCTTTATATATCGCTCTTTCTAGAGATTATTATTTTCAGCTAAGATTTACTCATTCATATTTAATTGATTTGTTCAAAAAAAATTTAATATCTTTTAAGTCAAACAAGGGACATGGAGTCAAACTACCTTGCCAATGTGTGATACATTCACATTACTGCTGTTTTGGACAAATTAACACTTCAATTTATCATAAATTCACATTATCATTTTTGCACGAATATATTAGTAGTGTCATTTGCACTTATACACAACGTGATAATAGGAGAAGTGGGATTCCATTTCACCAAGAAAAGTTGTAGTACAAAATAGCATTACAAAATAGCTGGGCCACGTGTTTATCCTATTTTTATGCTTTCTTTACCTGCTGAGTACCTTTTGTAACAACTAGTTCCTCTGTCTCAATATATGTGATTATATTGTATTGAGTTTAGAAAGAAAAAGAAAGATTTTTAAAATTTGTAATCTTTAATAAGTTATAAATATTTGTATAATTATAAATCATTTCATTAAAAGTATAATGAATATTTTAAAATTAAATTGTTACAAACTATAAAAATGTATCATTATTTCGAAATTGCCTAAAAAGGAAAACTGTCACAAAAATTGAGACGAATGAAATTTTGTTAATCCATATCATTTAATTGGTGAAGCAATATAATATTACTTCATTATGAAAAAATTAAGTTTTTTTTGAAACTAATATTTTATGTAATGTTATAATATTTGTTTTTTATAATTTTATTATAGTAGTCAAAAATATCCGAAACAAACACGATTGTGATAGAAATATTGGACTCTATTACCTAGAAACTTTTGGCGAAACCGTGGAATTTGTCAGATTTTGTCGTATATCCCTCGCACGATTATTCAGAGTCGCATAATAGTTTGCAAGTCTAGCATGTTTATTTAAAAAGTCTTAACTTAAATACATACTTAGGCATCATTTTTTGCACCAAATATAAATTTGGTATGTTTTTGCTCCAATGGAACACCAAATTTTGTACCATTTTAGTGTGTGAGTAGTGTCACACCATATTCATCAACATCAAATTTAATTTGTTATTATTTTATTCATCTTTTTATTTTTTTGGACTTTTAATTTATCATATATTTTGTATATAATTAATTTTTATATTAATATCTTTATAATTTAATTTTATATCCTATTTTTTATATATTAATTTTTGTATATATTATATTTATATAAAATTATAAGTTAATTTTATTATTATTATTGTATAAAAAGAAATACAACCATTATTTAAAAATGAAAAATGCAAATATAATATATCTAATGTTGGTAAAATTGAAAAGTGAAAACTAAAATTTAAAAAAGAAAATTAACAATACATAAAATTAATAATACATAAAATGCAAATGCAAATGCAAATGCCACTGATGAATATGTCAAAATTGGAGAGTCAAATGCAATTGAAAGCATGAAGAGATTTTGTCGAGCTGTCGTAGAGGTTTTTGGCGATCAGTATTTGAGATCACCAACAACTAACGATGTTGCAAGGCTTCTGTACATCGGTGAACAACGTGATTTTTCAGGAATGCTAGGCAGTATAGATTTCATGCATTGGTGATGGAAAAATTGTCCAACAGCATGGGTTGGACAATATACAGGTCGTAGTGGATCCCCAACATTTATTCTTGAAGCTGTAGCTGATTACGACCTTTGGATATGGCATGCATATTTTGGTATGCCCGGCACCAACAATGACATTAATGTTTTAGAATTATCACGTATATTTTCCAATCTCGCTAATGGTATTGCTCCTCCAGCCCGTTATGTTATTCAAGAAAAAGAATATGACATGAGTTATTGCTAACGCTATATATCCAAAATGGTCTACTATTGTGCAAACTATTTGGGAGCCACGTTCAGCGAAGAAGAAATATTTTGCAATGAAACAAGAATCATGTCGAAAAGATGTTGAACGTGCATTCAGAGTTTTGCAATCTCGTTTTGCAATTGTTGCAGGTCTGTCACGTTTTTGGAGAAAAAATGTCATGAGCCGGATTTCCCACCCTCGGGAGTCGTGATGGCGCCTACTAGTGTGAGCTAGGAAAGCCAATCCCTTAAACTAATTACTTCATTATCCACTTATTTCTTGTTAATAAACATAACGTGATAACGTATAAACAACGGAAATTTAAATTAAGTGGAAGAAAATAATAAATATCTGAAATCTACATCTATTACAACTGCTTAAGCCTTACTCACCCAAAACCTAGTGTCACAGTGTCACAGACGGTCTAAGATTGCTACATACAAAGTCTGAAGAAATAACAGTATACATGTTTCTGAAGTAAGGAAAATGAAACAGGGAATAAGGGATGGAGGGAGACGCCAGGGCCTGTGAACGCCTGCAGGTGTCTCAGCCTGGACTGAAGGTAGCCTCCAAACTACAATCCAAGAGCTTCTCCGGGATCTACACATAGTGCAGAGTGTAGTATCAGCACAACCGACCTTATGTGCTGGTAAGTGCCTAGCCTAACCTCGGTGAAGTAGTGACGAGACTAGGGCCAGACTACCAAATAGACCTGTGCAATTCAAATATATATAGCGGAAAAGAAGTATAGAAATAAACAGTCAAGTATGGGAGGGGCAGCATGCTGCGGGGGAAAATATCAATTCCGAATAGAAATACAACAAGTAAATGAAAGAAACAATATAACTCGGATATCATCAAGGAATCAGCATCAATAAATGCATGGCATCACCCTTCGTGCTTTTACTCTCGTCCTCACCAAAGCAATCATATAGTAATAATGTGCACGACATCACCCTTCGTGCTTTTACTCTTTTTTCTCACCATATAATCAATATAATTGGCACGGAATGGTACATCGTGCGGCATGACATCACCCTTCGTGCTTTACACTATTTCCTCACCAATCATACACGACATCACCCTTCGTGCTTTAACTCTCTTCCTCACCCAAACAACAATCACAAACAATAGGGAAAGGAAAATAATTGAAATTTGCAATAATAATCCCGGCAAGGGAACAATAGTCAACAACAAGTCCCGGCAAGGGACAACATCAATAACATCAACATTCCGGCAAGGGAGATAACAAATAAAGTAACAATAGCCCGGTAAGGGGGGCAACATAATGATCTCTTCTCTTTCTCACTTTACTTCACAACTCGATCCAATGCTCTAAAGGTTCAATTATCACTTATACTTTCACAATTCGTTACACAACTTGAGCCAACGCTCCTCAATATTCATAGGTCACAATTTCTTCCACAAACTTTACACAACCAATAGAAACCATCACCAAGGCATAAAAGATACAACGAAGTCATGGTAATCACAATATAAGACTCACGGGCATGCTAGACACCAACGTATAGATACTCGTCACCATGCCTATACGTCGTACTCAACAATTACCACACAACAAATAGGACTCGACTCCTAATACCCCAAGCTAAGGTTAGACCAAACACTTACATCGATGCCACGAACACAATTCACGATTCAATTATAGCTTTACCCCTTGATTCCACCACCAATTTGCTCGTATCTGGTAATAAGTTACTTAATTATATCAATAAACACTAAATGAATCAATTTGATTGCATCAAAATGAATTTCCCAAAGTTTCACCCAAAAAGTCAAAAATTGCCCCCGGGACACATGGTCAAAACCCGAGGTTCGAACCAAAATCCGATTACCCATTCCCCCACGAAACCAAATATGTAATTTGTTTTGAAATCGAACCTCAAATCGAGGTCCGAATCCTCGATGAAATCATGTCTAGGTTCTACCCAAAACACCCCAATTTCCCCAATGAAAATCATTGATTTTTGCGTTGAAATCATGTTAAAAGATGTTAATGATTGAAGGAAATGAGTTAAAATTAACTTACAATCAATTTGGAAGAAGAGTTGTTCTTAAAAAATCGCCCTAGGGAGTTTGTATTTGAAAAGATGTGAAAATGGGTTAAAAATTCGTCTAAGTATAAAAGTTGCAGGATGCAGATGTGGGAATTGCGAACAGGGGCGCTAGCTTGGGAATTGCGAAGGGAGGCTCGCATTTGCGACCTTAGGCACCAAAGGAGAACTTCGCATTTGCGAAGCAGGCGTCGCATTTGCGGCTGGGCCTTCCGCATTTGCGAGACAAATGGTCGCATTTGCGATCAGGCCTGCCCAGGTCCTTGTTTTGCATTTGCGATGGAAGTTTCGCATTTGCGAAGCCTGCAGACTTAATACACCAGATGAGAAATCTGCAATTTTCTAAGTTCAAAATGCACCCCGTAGCCTATCCAAAACTCACCCGAGCCCTCAGGGCTCCAAACCAAACATACACACAATCTCAAAAACATACTACGGACTTATTCGTGTAATCAAATCACCAAAATAACATCATGAACATCGAATTAAACCTCAAAACCAATGAAATTTCTCAAAACTTCTTTAAACACCAAATTTTGCATTTAAGGTCCGAATCACGTCAAATGGATTCCGTTTCTTACCAAACTCTACAGAATTATCTTAAATCATATATAAGACCTGTACCGGATGCCGGAACCAAAATACGGGCCGAATACCATCACGTTCTAATCACAATTTATTTCCAAATCTCTTAAATAATTTCAGAAAACAATTTCTTTCAAAAATTCATTTCTCGGGCTTGGGACCTCGGAATTTAATTTCGGGCATACGCCCAAGTCCCATACTTTCCTACGGACCCTCCGGGACCATCAAATCACGAGTCCGGTTTCGTTTACCAAAAACGTTGACCGAAGTCAAATTAATTTATTTTATAGTCAAAATTTATCAATTTTCATAGATTTTCACATATAGGCTTTCCGGCTACGCGCCCAGACTACACACACAAATCGAGATGATACTAAAAGAGGGCTTTAAGGCCTCGGAATGCATAATTTCCTTTTAAAACAAGTACATTCTCCACCTCTAAAATAACTGTTCGTCCTCGAACAGACAGAAGAAGGAAGTACCTGAGTCGGGGAAAAGATAGGGATAACGGCTCCGCATATCGGACTCGGACTCCCAGGTCGATGCCTCAGCAGGCTGACCTCTCCACTGAACACGAACAAAAAGAAAACTCTTCGATCTCAACTGACGAACCTGCCGGTCTAAAATAGCTACCGGCTCCTCCTCATAAGACAAGTCCTTGTCCAACTGGGCAGTGCTAAAATCTAACACGTGGGATGGATCGCCGTGATATTTCCGAAGCATGGTGTCACCACTCCGGTTCGCCCTCCGTGAACCATCGTGATGGCACCTAGTCTCTATGACTAGGTAAGCCTAAATTGCGGAAGATAACCAAAACTTGCGGAAGTAAACAATTTAAAAAAAGAAATAAGGCAATAACAGTGTTTAAATGTGCCGCTCGGCATACACCATATATAAATCTCAAAACCAATATCCAAATCCAAGACCCGGAAACCCACGAATCACAAGCTAAGAAAGGAAATACTACATAGCTCTAACTCCGGAATGTGTCTAATAAGAATAGAAAGTACAGAAGGGCTAAATACTAAAAGGCAGGAATAGAAAGGGACTCCTCCGTCTGCGGACGCGACAGATGTACCTCGAAGTGTCTAAGTAGTCTCCTCCCTCAAGGATGGTAGGCCTGAGTAGAAGTACCTGGATCTGCACATGAAAAACATGTGCAGAAGAGGCATGAGTACACCACAGCGGTACTCAGCAAGTGCCAAGACTAACCTCGGTTGGGTAGTGACGAGGAAGGTCAGGGCCCTACTGAGATTAAATAAAATATAAAGATGATAGGATAAGATAAGCAGTACAATTGAGAATCTATAGTAAGAACCTACACAGGATAATAAGAGTACAATAACGGAAAGAGAGATGAAGGCAACCACAAGGAAAGTAACCAGGGAGCTCTCAGTATCCCGAGGATCTCTTAGTACCCTCAATATATGCCGGGGATCTCTTGGTATCACGAGGATCTCTCGGTATCCTCAATATATGCTAGGGATCTCTCGGTATCCCGAGGATCTCTTGGTATCCTCAATATATGCTAGGGATCGCTCGGTATCCCGAGGATCTCTTGGTATCCTCAATATACGTGGGGATCTCTTGGTATCCCGAGGATGTCTTGGTATCCTCAATATATGCTAGGGATCTCTTGGTATCCCGCACCTCAGTCCAGATCATAAATACGTACAAGGGATTTCCTGGGATGTCGTCCCGTAGTTCCAAATTTAAAAACACACAGAAGCAACACAAGAATACTCAATTAAATACTAATTTCGTACCAAGTAAACAATTAATTCTAGCCTAACATGCTTCACATAATGCAATTAAATCAGTTTAAGCAAATAGGAAATTAAGTCAACTAAACATGCTTTTCTAAACTATAACAGGCTAAATTTGCAAGTAGAATAAAACAGGAAAAAACAAGAACTCAATTGAAGTACTTAAAGTAAAATCGGATTTTCAACAATTAGCTCAAGTACGAACTCGTCACCTCACGTACAAGGCATTTCAATTATCAAATATATCATATCTTAAGGGAAAGGTCTCCCACACATGGTTAGACAAGTCACTTACCTCAAACCCATTCAAAAATTAACCCGACACCACGTCTTTGTCACGAGTACTCGACTTCAAATGGCCCAACTTTTCAATTCAATTGCATAATATAAATAACACTTCAAGTAACTGATTCTACAAAGAAATTCTAAGCTAATACACGAAATTAGGTAAAATGACCAAAATGCCCCTCGGGCCCGCATCTCGGAATATGGTGAAATTTATAGTTTCAGAATCCTCACACTCTCACAAGTCTAACCATACCAAAATTATCCAAATCCGATGTAAAGTCCCCAATCAAAACTCAATTTCTTGGCCTAAGAACTTTTCCCCAATTTTCATACAAATTCCGAAATTAAAGGATGAATTCATGTTTAGATTAATGGGTTACAAGCAAAAATGAGTTAAGAATCGTTACCCAATCGATATCTCTGAAAATCCGAGCTCCCAAGCTTATGTTTCGATAAAAATGGCTAAAACCCTCGGTTTTAAATCTTATATCTACCCAGAAAATTCCTTCTTCGCGAACGCGGTCAAAACCTCGCGTTCGCGAAGCACAAAATAACTTTGACCATTTTTCCTTCTTTACGAATGCGATGCCTTGCATAGATGAACCTTTGCGAACGCGGCGTGCACCACGTGAACGCGATGCACAAAACTCCACTGGGCCAATTCCTCTTCCGCGAACGCGAAGCCCAATCGCGAACGCATAACACAACCATCTAGCCTCTTTGCGAACACGTAGGGCCTCTCGCGAACGCGAAGGCCAAACGTTCCCCCCAGTCCCAGCTCCTCTTCGCGAACGCAAGGACCCACTCGCAAATGCGATGAAGGAAACCAGAACTGACTGCTGCAACATTTTCTGCAATTTTCTATGTTCCAAAAATGACCCATTGAGCATCCGAAACACACCCGAGGCCCCCGGGACCTCAACCAAACCTGCCAACCAATCCTAAAACATCATTCAAACTTGTTCCAACCTTTGGAACGCTCAAAACAACATCAAAACACCTATTTTTCATCGAATTCAAGCTTAAAAATTCCAAAAACTCTAAAATCACACTTTCGATCAAAAAGTCTACCAAACCTCGTCCGAATGACCTGAAATTTTGCACACACATCCCAAATGACATCACGAAACTATTTCAACTCTCGGAATTCCATTCCGACCCTCGGATCAAAATCTCACTATCGAACCGGAAACTTCCAAAATTTAACTTTCGGCATTTCAAGCCTAAATTAGCTACGGACTTCCAAAACACAATCCGAACACGCTCCTAACCCTGAAATCGCCCAACAGAGCTAACAGAACCATCAGATTTCCATTTCGATGCCGTCTTCACACTGTTCCGACTACGGTCAACTTTCCAACACTTAAGCTCTCATTTAGGGACTAAGTGTCCCAAAACTCTCCGAAACATAAAATCGAACATCCCGGCAAATCGAAATAGCAGAAATAAACTTGGGAAAAACAGTTAATAGGGGATTGGGGCATTAATTCCTAAGACGACCGGCCGGGTCGTCACATCCTCCTACACTTAAACATTCGTTCGTCCTCGAACGAGCATAGAGACATACCTGGAGTAGTGAAAAGATGAGGTTAACGGCTGCGCATATCCTGCTCGGTCTCCCAGGTCGCCTTCTCGACCGGCTGACCCCGCCACTGGACCTTCACTGATGCAATGTTCTTTGACCTCAGCTTTGTAACCTATATGTCCAATATTGCCATTGGCTCCTCAATATAAGATAGATCCTAGTCTAACTAGACTGAACTGAAATCCAACACGTGCGACGGATCGTCGTGATACCTCCGGAGCATCGAAATATGAAATACCGGATGAACTCCTGCCAAGCTGGGAGGTAAGGCAAGCTCATAAGCAACCTCCCCAACATGCCTCAATATCTCAAAAGGGCCAATAAACCTCAGACTCAACTTCCCTTTCTTCCTGAATCTAATAACGCCCTTCATAGGCGAAACCCGAAGCAGAACTCGCTCTCCAACCGTATAGGAAACATCACAAACCTTCCAGTCCTCGTAACTCTTCTGTCTGGACTGGGCTGTGCAGAGTCTATCCTGAATCACCTTAATCTTCTCCAAAGCATCCTGAACCAGGTCTGTGCCTAACAATTTGGCCTCACCCAGTCAAACCAACCCACCGGGGATTTACACCGTTTCCCATATAAAGCCTTATACGCTGCCATTTGAATGCTGGACTGATAGCTGTTGTTGTAAGCAAACCCTGCCAATGGCAAGAACTGATCCCAAGACCCTCTAAACTCAATCACACACGTACGAAGCATATCCTCAAGAATCTGAATAGTGCGCTCGGACTGTCCGTCTGTCTGAGGGTGAAATGCTATACTCAAGTCCACCCAAGTACCCAACTCATGCTGAACGGCCCTCCAGAACCGTGATGTGAAATGAGTACCTCTATCTGAAATGATGGACACTGGAATATGCAAACGAACAATCTCCCGGATATAAATCTCTGCCATCCGCTCTGAAGAATAAGTAGTACACACAGGAATGAAATGAGCGGACTTGGTCAGCCGATCCACAATCACCCAAATAGCATCGAACTTCCTCAAAGTCCGTGGGAGCACAACTACAAAGTCCATCGTGATCTGCTCCCACTTCCACTCTGGAATCTCTATCTACTGAAGCAACCCACCCGGTCTCTGGTGCTCATACTTCGCCTGCTGACAGTTGAGGCACCGAGCTATAAATCCAACTATATCCTTCTTTATCCGCCTCCACCAGTAGTGCTGCCTCAAATCCTGATACATCTTCGCGGCACCTGGATGAATGGAATACCACGAGCTATGGGCCTCCTTCAGAATCAACTCTCAAAGCCATCAACATTGGGTACACAAATCCGACCCTGCATCCTCAATACCCCATCACTACCAATAGTCACATCTCTGGCATCACCGTGCTGAACCTTGTCCTTTAGGACAAGCAAATGAGGTTCATCCTACTGCCGCTCCCGGATAAGATCAAATAGAGACGACCAAGAAACCACGCAAGCTAGAACCTGACTAGGCTCTGAAAGATCCAATCTCACAAACTGGCTGGCTAAGGCCTGAACATCCATCGCCATAGGACTCTCCGATGCTGGTAAATAAGCCAAACTCCCCAAACTCTTTGCCCGGCGACTCAAAGCATCGGCCACCACATTGGCCTTGCCCGGGTGATACGAAATAGTGATATCATAGTCCTTTAGCAACTATAACCACCTCTTCTGGTGCAAATTTAGATCCTTTTGCTTGAACATGTGCTGCAAGTTCCGATGGTCAGTATAAATCTCATAGGGAACACCGTATAAGTAATGGCGCCAAATCTTCAGGGCGTGAACGATGGCAGCTAACTCAAGGTCGTGAACAGGGTAGTTCTTCTCATGTATCTTCAATTGTCTAGACGCGTAGGCAATCACCTTACCATCCTACATCAACACCGCACCGAGGCCAACCTTCGAGGCATCACAATAGACCGTATAAGACCCCGACCCTGTAGGCAGTATCAAAATTAGGGTCGTGGTCAAAGCTGTCTTGAGCTTCTGGAAGCTCGCCTCACACTCCTCCGTCCATTGGAACGGAGCACCCTTCTGGGTCAACCTGGTCATAAGGGCCGCAATCGATGAAAACCCCTCCACAAAACGACAGTAGTAGCTCGCCGTACCAAGGAAACTGCAGATCTCGATAGCTGAGGATGGTCTAGGCCAACGTTGCACGACCTCTATCTTCTTCGGATCCACCTGAATACTTGATACCACGTGGCCTAAGAATGCCACTGAATCCAACCAAAACTCACACTTCGAGAATTTAACATATAACTTCTTCTCTCTCAGAGTCTGAAGCATAGTCCTCAGGTGCTGCTCATGATCTTCCCGACTCCGGGAATACACCAGAATATCATCAATAAAGACAATGACGAACGAGTCAAGATACGACCGGAACACACTGTGCATCAAATGCATAAAGGCTGCTGGAGCATTGCTCAACCCAAATGACATAACAAGGAACTCGTAATGACCATACCGAGTCCTAAAAGCAGTTTTCGGGATATTTGGCTCCCGAATCTTCAATTGATGGTAACCTGAGCACAAATCAATCTTAGAAAACACCCGTGCGTCCTAAAGCTGGTCAAACAGATCATCAATACGAGGCAAAGGATAACGGTTCTTCACTATCACTTTGTTCAACTGGAAATAATCAATACACATACGCATAGAACCATCCTTTTACTTCACAAACAAGACAGGAGCACCCCAAGTTGATACACTGGGCCAAATAAAACCCTTATCAAGCAATTCCTGTAACTGATCCTTCAACTCAAGAGGGGCCATACGATATGGAGGAATAGAAATGGGCTGAGTGCCCGGCAACAGATCAATGCTAAAATCAATATCTCTATCAGGTGGCATGCCTGGAAGATCAGCTGGAAACACATAGGGGAAATCCCGTACTACTGGGGCTAAATCAACTGAAGGGGTATCAATACTGACATCTCTCACATGAGCTAAATACGCGCCACACCCCTTCTCAACCATACGCTGAGCTTTAAGAAAAGAAATAACTCTACTGGGAGTGTGATCTAAATACCCTTCCATATGACACACGGTACACCTGACATAGCCAACATCACAGGTTTGACATGACAGTCAAGAATACTATAATGGGGCGACAACCAGTCCATGCCCAAGATAATATCGAAGTCAACCATACTGAGTAACAATAAATCAGCTCTAGTCTCAAAACCACTAAGAGCAACCAAACTTGACCGATAAACGCGGTCCACAACAAGAGAATCTCCCATAGGAGTAGAAACATAAACAAGGGAACTCAAAGAATCCCAAGATACACCCAAATGTGGAGCAAAATAAGAAGACACATAAGAATAAGTGGAGCCTGGATCGAATAGAACCGATGCATCTCTGTGACAAACCAGTATAATACCTGTGATGACAGAATCAGAGGCCATAGCCTCTGTACGGGCAGGAAGGGCATTGTATCTGGACTGGCCTCCCCTCTAGGGTGACCTCTACCTCCCCGACCTCCACCTCTAGCTGGCTGATCAGGTGGGGTATCAACTGGAGCTGTAACCATAGCCTAAGAGCTCTGCGGGGCACGCTGTGGCTGAGAAGTTTATGAAGCTGCACCCTTCCCAAGTCTGGGGCAATCCCTCACCATATGACATGTGTCATCACACTCAAAACAAGCTCTGGGAGGATGTGGTGGTTGGGACTGGCTAGGGCCAGGTCTGCTAGACTGACCTCTGAAAGCACCCCGTGTAGGAGGCGCGCTAGATACCGGTGGTGCATAATAAGGCTACTGAGGCCTAGGAGGAGCTGGAGCACTACTGCCTGCTGGAAGAGCCGAATGAACATGGCGACTCATATAACCCCTACCATGATGTCCTGCAGCTGGGGCACGGGCACCAGAGAAGTGGCCCGACTCTCGAGACCTCTTGGCCTCCCTCTCCTCTCTCTCCCTAGCATGCATACCCTCAATCCTCCTAGCAATGCTCACCACCTGCTGATAAGAAATATCCATCTCCAACTCATGAGCCATGCTAGATCTGATGCTGGGAATAAGGCCCTCAATAAACCGGCGAACCCTCTCGCGGACAGTAGAAACCAAGGTTGGCGCATGCCTAGCCAAACTGGTGTAACAGACAGCATACTCTGAAAGAGCCATAGCACCCTAGCGCAAATGCTCAAACTCTGTGCGCCATGCTTTCCTGAGGCTCTGAGGAACATACTCTCTCAGGAACAGATCTAAAATTTGAGTCCAAGTCAGTAAAGCAGCCTTATCTGGACTGTCTAACTCATAGGTGCGCCGCCACTCATAGGCGGCTCCTCAAAGCTGGAAAGTAGTGAAGGAAACCCCGCTCGATCCTGATATACCCATGGTATGAAGAATGCAGTAACACTCATCTAGAAATCCCAGAGCATCGTTCGATGCTAGACCACTGAATATAGGGGGCTTGTACTTCTTGAACCTCTCAAGCCTCAACTGCTCATCCTCGGAAGACGCTGCCCTGTCCTCGGGATGAACTGGCACTGCAGGTGGTACAGGAATAATCTCAGGGACCTGCTCAACATGCACTCACTGCTCAAGAGTGCGTGCGGCGGGAGTCTGTGCTCCTCCCCCGGCCAGAGATGTAGCTGCAGCAAGGGGAAGCAACCCTGCGTGAGCCAGAGTGGTGTACATGCTCATGAATTGTGCCAGAGTCTCCTGAAGAGCTGGAGTAGTAGTAGTAGTAGTGGGCGTGTTAGGTGCCTGGACTCTAGCTAGAACTGCTGGTGGTACCTCGGTGGCAGCTCGCGCAGGTGCTCTGGCTACACCACGTGCGCATCCTCGTCCTCTACCCCAGCCCCGGCCTCTGACGGCTGCAGTAGGGGGCGTGGGTGCCTGATCATCTCGGGTAGCGCGTGTCCTCACCATCTGTGAGAGAATAGAAGACAGAAGTTTAGAATGGTGATTTCAAAATATCGCATGACAAGGAAATCAAATGAAGGGGAATTTTCCTAATAGTTACATAGCCCTCTCGTAGATAAGTACCGACATCTCCGTACCGATCAACAAGGCTTTTAAGGTGCTTGTGATCCATGACTCCTATGAACCTAGAGCTCTGATACCAACTTGTCACGACCCCAGTTCACCCTCAGTGAATTGTCGTGACGGCACCTAATCTCTACAACTAGGTAAGCCTAACAAATGTGGAACATAAATGAAACTTGCGGAAAAAAATAACCAAAAACCAAAAGCAACTGAATGGAACAATAGTTATAATGTCGCTCGGCATATACAACACAACTTTGTCAAAACCAAGTACACTATCCCAAAACCTGGAAACTCACAGAAACACAAGCCTTTGGAATATCTAACAGTCTAACTCCAAAATATCTAACAAGAAGGAAAAATATAGAAGGACAATGTTAATAGCTAGAATAGAAAGGGACTTCTCGGTCTGCGGATGCGGTAGATGTACCTCGAAGTCTCTAGAGCAGTCGCCTCCCTCAAAGATGGTAGGCCTGAGTAGCGGTACCTGGACTTGCACATGAAAAGCATGCGCAGAAGGGGCATGAGTACACCACAGCGGTACTCAGTAAGTGCCAAGCCTAACCTTGGTTGGGTAGTGTCGAGGAAGGTCAGAGCCCTACTGAGGTTAAATAAAATATAAAGATCAATAGTATAGAATAGAACAATATAAATAAGTATGGCAGTAAAATAACACAGGATGTACAACAAGGTAAACATGGAAAGGAAATACAACTTAGCACCAATAATAACAATTGGGGATCTCCCAGGATACCGTCCTGTAGTTCCATATGTACATATCCAGTGGATCTCCCGGGATCCCGTCCCGTAGTCCAACTCATAGTGCACGGAGATCTACCGGAATCTCGTTCCGTATTCCCAAATGTAAATACCCAGTAGATCTCCCGGGATCCTGTCCCGTAGTCCAACTCATAGTGCGTGGGGATCTACCGGAATCCCGTTCCATAGTCCCAAATGTAAATACCCAGTACTGGGGGAATCTATCCGGTGCATTCCCGTAGTTTCATATAACAGTGCAGGGGGATCTACCGGGAATCTAACCCGTAGTCCCAAAGTAAATGTGCAGGGGGATCTACCGAGAATCTAACCCGTAGTCCCAAAGTAAACAGATAAGGGAGAACTACCGGAATCCCACATCCATAGTCCCAAAGTAAATATACAGCAACAGGAAGATATACAGAAATGGCAAAAATTTCATATTAAGGCAATAAGTGATTCTAGCCTAGCATGCTGCACAGAATTCAAGTAAGGCAGGTTGAATCAAATAAAGCAATTAAGTCACTTAGACATGCTTTTCTAAGCTAATAACATGCTTAATAGTGCAAGTAATAGAAACAGGAAAGGAAACATACTAGTAATTATTTAAAGAAAACCGGATTTCCAACAATTAGAACAAGTACGCACTCATCACCTCACGTACAAGGAGTTTCAATTACCAAATATACCAATCCTAAGGGGGAAGGTCCACCACACAAGGTTAGACAAGCCACTTACCTCGAAACGGCTCAAAATCAATTTGAAACCACGCTCTTGCCATGAATACTCGACTCAAAATGGCCCAAATCTATTTAATTCAATTTCATAATATAAACAACACTTTAAGTAACTGATTCTACAATTAAATTCTAAGCTAATACGCGAAATTAGCTAAAATGACCAAAACGCCCCTTGGACCCACGTCTTAGAATCAGGTGAAATTTACATTTTCAGAAACCTCGTACTCTCATGAGTCTATATGTAACAAGAACACTGAAATCAGAGTCTAAATATGGCCCCTCAAATTCTCATTCAAAAGTCTCTTAAACTCAAGCCCTAATTACCCATTTTTCAAAAAAATTCACCACTTATTAGGTCTTTAATCACATAAAACGAGTTATGAAGTCAAGGATGTTACCTCCAAGTAATTCCCCTTTGTTTTCCTCAAAAATCTCTCTCAAAAGCATCAAACCAGGATGAAAATGGTGAAAGAATAGCTCAAATTCGCTAAGGCAACTATTTATATATTTTGGGCAGCGATTTCCGCATCTGAGGTCCTGGGATCGCATATGTGGTCCCACTTCTACGGAACTAATGCCGCATCTACGAATTTTCACTTATTGGCCAATTTTCGCATCTGCGACTCCAATTCGCTGATGCGGTACCGCTTCTGCGGAATTACAACCGCTTCTGCGGTTCATGAAGAAGTCCCCAATTTCCGCTTCTGCAGAAAATTGCCCGCATTTACGGAAGCTGCCGACCTCCCTAATTTTCGCTTCTGCGGCCTGTTAGCCGCTTCTGCGGCGCTTCACCTGCTGAACCCAAATCGCAGGTGCGGTTACGTCAGAACAATAGTTGAAGGTGCAACTTAAATTCAAAAATCTTTCCGTCAACCATCTGAAATCATCCCGAGGCCTCCGGGACCTCAACCAAAGGCACCAACAAGTCACCAATCACTATCCAAACTTGTACCAATCCTTAAAACACCTAGAACAACATCGAAACCTCGAATCAACCATGGATTTAAGCTTAAGAACTCCAAATTTCTCAAAATACGCTTTCGATCAAAAAGTCTATCAAACCTCATCCGAATGACTTGAAATTTTGTACACATATCACATTCAACACTAGGCTACTCCAACTTTTGGAATTTCATTCCAAATCTCAGATCAAAATCTCGCTATCAGACCATAAACTTCAAAAATTCAACTTTCGGCATTTCAAGCCTAAATTAGCTACGGACCTCCAAAACACGATCCGAACACACCCCTAAGCCCAAAATCACCTAACGGAGCTAACACAACCATCGGATTTCCATTCCAAGGTCGTCTTCATACTGTTCCAACTACGGTAAACTTTCCAACACTTAAGCTCTCATTTAGGGACTAAGTGTCCCAAAACTCTCCGAAACTCAAAACTGAACATTCCAGCAAATCAAAATAGCAGAAATAAACTTGGGGAAAGCAGTTAATAGGGGATTGGGGCATTAATTCTTAAGATGACCGGCCGGGTCGTCACATGAATTGCCTTGGTCTGACCTTTTCGTTGAAAGCTCTTGCCATTCGTTGAAAGCTCTTGCCATGACATACCGCATTCTTTCTCTTCCCATCAATGAGAGCCAGTTGTTCATAGCGGCTCTGTACCCATTCTACGCCGTTGTGCTCAGCTTCTTGTATGATTCTTAGAAGAGGGATTTCTACTTCGGTAGGAATAACCGCTTCCGTACCATAGACCAGTAGGTAGGGAGTTGCCCTAGTTGATGTGCGAACCGTTGTACGATACCCGGGCAGAGCAAATGGCAGCTTCTTGTGCCATTGTTTGTAATTATCTACCATTTTCCTCAGTATCTTCTTGATGTTTTTATTGGCGGCTTCTATAGCTCTGTTCATTTACGGCTTGTATGCTGTGGAATTCTTATACTTGATCTTGAAAGTTTCACACATGGCCTTCATTAAATCACGCTTCTCCGGGATCTACACATAGTGCAGAGTGTAGTATCAGCACAACCGACCTTATGTGCTGGTAAGTGCCTAGCCTAACCTCGGTGAAGTAGTGACGAGACTAGGGCCAGACTACCAAATAGACCTGTGCAATTCAAATATATATAGCGGAAAAGAAGTATAGAAATAAACAGTCAAGTATGGGAGGGGCAGCATGCTGCGGGGGAAAATATCAATTCCGAATAGAAATACAACAAGTAAATGAAAGAAACAATATAACTCGGATATCATCAAGGAATCAGCATCAATAAATGCATGGCATCACCCTTCGTGCTTTTACTCTCGTCCTCACCAAAGCAATCATATAGTAATAATGTGCACGACATCACCCTTCGTGCTTTTACTCTTTTTTCTCACCATATAATCAATATAATTGGCACGGAATGGTACATCGTGCGGCATGACATCACCCTTCGTGCTTTACACTATTTCCTCACCAATCATACACGACATCACCCTTCGTGCTTTAACTCTCTTCCTCACCCAAACAACAATCACAAACAATAGGGAAAGGAAAATAATTGAAATTTGCAATAATAATCCCGGCAAGGGAACAATAGTCAACAACAAGTCCCGGCAAGGGACAACATCAATAACATCAACATTCCGGCAAGGGAGATAACAAATAAAGTAACAATAGCCCGGTAAGGGGGGCAACATAATGATCTCTTCTCTTTCTCACTTTACTTCACAACTCGATCCAATGCTCTAAAGGTTCAATTATCACTTATACTTTCACAATTCGTTACACAACTTGAGCCAACGCTCCTCAATATTCATAGGTCACAATTTCTTCCACAAACTTTACACAACCAATAGAAACCATCACCAAGGCATAAAAGATACAACGAAGTCATGATAATCACAATATAAGACTCACGGGCATGCTAGACACCAACGTATAGATACTCGTCACCATGCCTATACGTCGTACTCAACAATTACCACACAACAAATAGGACTCGACTCCTAATACCCCAAGCTAAGGTTAGACCAAACACTTACATCGATGCCACGAACACAATTCACGATTCAATTATAGCTTTACCCCTTGATTCCACCACCAATTTGCTCGTATCTGGTAATAAGTTACTTAATTATATCAATAAACACTAAATGAATCAATTTGATTGCATCAAAATGAATTTCCCAAAGTTTCACCCAAAAAGTCAAAAATTGCCCCCGGGACACATGGTCAAAACCCGAGGTTCGAACCAAAATCCGATTACCCATTCCCCCACGAAACCAAATATGTAATTTGTTTTGAAATCGAACCTCAAATCGAGGTCCGAATCCTCGATGAAATCATGTCTAGGTTCTACCCAAAACACCCCAATTTCCCCAATGAAAATCATTGATTTTTGCGTTGAAATCATGTTAAAAGATGTTAATGATTGAAGGAAATGAGTTAAAATTAACTTACAATCAATTTGGAAGAAGAGTTGTTCTTAAAAAATCGCCCTAGGGAGTTTGTATTTGAAAAGATGTGAAAATGGGTTAAAAATTCGTCTAAGTATAAAAGTTGCAGGATGCAGATGTGGGAATTGCGAACAGGGGCGCTAGCTTGGGAATTGCGAAGGGAGGCTCGCATTTGCGACCTTAGGCACCAAAGGAGAACTTCGCATTTGCGAAGCAGGCGTCGCATTTGCGGCTGGGCCTTCCGCATTTGCGAGACAAATGGTCGCATTTGCGATCAGGCCTGCCCAGGTCCTTGTTTTGCATTTGCGATGGAAGTTTCGCATTTGCGAAGCCTGCAGACTTAATACACCAGATGAGAAATCTGCAATTTTCTAAGTTCAAAATGCACCCCGTAGCCTATCCAAAACTCACCCGAGCCCTCAGGGCTCCAAACCAAACATACACACAATCTCAAAAACATACTACGGACTTATTCGTGTAATCAAATCACCAAAATAACATCATGAACATCGAATTAAACCTCAAAACCAATGAAATTTCTCAAAACTTCTTTAAACACCAAATTTTGCATTTAAGGTCCGAATCACGTCAAATGGATTCCGTTTCTTACCAAACTCTACAGAATTATCTTAAATCATATATAAGACCTGTACCGGATGCCGGAACCAAAATACGGGCCGAATACCATCACGTTCTAATCACAATTTATTTCCAAATCTCTTAAATAATTTCAGAAAACAATTTCTTTCAAAAATTCATTTCTCGGGCTTGGGACCTCGGAATTTAATTTCGGGCATACGCCCAAGTCCCATACTTTCCTACGGACCCTCCGGGACCATCAAATCACGAGTCCGGTTTCGTTTACCAAAAACGTTGACCGAAGTCAAATTAATTTATTTTATAGTCAAAATTTATCAATTTTCATAGATTTTCACATATAGGCTTTCCGGCTACGCGCCCAGACTACACACACAAATCGAGATGATACTAAAAGAGGGCTTTAAGGCCTCGGAATGCATAATTTCCTTTTAAAACAAGTACATTCTCCACCTCTAAAATAACTGTTCGTCCTCGAACAGACAGAAGAAGGAAGTACCTGAGTCGGGGAAAAGATAGGGATAACGGCTCCGCATATCGGACTCGGACTCCCAGGTCGATGCCTCAGCAGGCTGACCTCTCCACTGAACACGAACAAAAAGAAAACTCTTCGATCTCAACTGACGAACCTGCCGGTCTAAAATAGCTACCGGCTCCTCCTCATAAGACAAGTCCTTGTCCAACTGGGCAGTGCTAAAATCTAACACGTGGGATGGATCGCCGTGATATTTCCGAAGCATGGTGTCACCACTCCGGTTCGCCCTCCGTGAACCATCGTGATGGCACCTAGTCTCTATGACTAGGTAAGCCTAAATTGCGGAAGATAACCAAAACTTGCGGAAGTAAACAATTTAAAAAAAGAAATAAGGCAATAACAGTGTTTAAATGTGCCGCTCGGCATACACCATATATAAATCTCAAAACCAATATCCAAATCCAAGACCCGGAAACCCACGAATCACAAGCTAAGAAAGGAAATACTACATAGCTCTAACTCCGGAATGTGTCTAATAAGAATAGAAAGTACAGAAGGGCTAAATACTAAAAGGCAGGAATAGAAAGGGACTCCTCCGTCTGCGGACGCGACAGATGTACCTCGAAGTGTCTAAGTAGTCTCCTCCCTCAAGGATGGTAGGCCTGAGTAGAAGTACCTGGATCTGCACATGAAAAACATGTGCAGAAGAGGCATGAGTACACCACAGCGGTACTCAGCAAGTGCCAAGACTAACCTCGGTTGGGTAGTGACGAGGAAGGTCAGGGCCCTACTGAGATTAAATAAAATATAAAGATGATAGGATAAGATAAGCAGTACAATTGAGAATCTATAGTAAGAACCTACACAGGATAATAAGAGTACAATAACGGAAAGAGAGATGAAGGCAACCACAAGGAAAGTAACCAGGGAGCTCTCAGTATCCCGAGGATCTCTTAGTACCCTCAATATATGCCGGGGATCTCTTGGTATCACGAGGATCTCTCGGTATCCTCAATATATGCTAGGGATCTCTCGGTATCCCGAGGATCTCTTGGTATCCTCAATATATGCTAGGGATCGCTCGGTATCCCGAGGATCTCTTGGTATCCTCAATATACGTGGGGATCTCTTGGTATCCCGAGGATGTCTTGGTATCCTCAATATATGCTAGGGATCTCTTGGTATCCCGCACCTCAGTCCAGATCATAAATACGTACAAGGGATTTCCTGGGATGTCGTCCCGTAGTTCCAAATTTAAAAACACACAGAAGCAACACAAGAATACTCAATTAAATACTAATTTCGTACCAAGTAAACAATTAATTCTAGCCTAACATGCTTCACATAATGCAATTAAATCAGTTTAAGCAAATAGGAAATTAAGTCAACTAAACATGCTTTTCTAAACTATAACAGGCTAAATTTGCAAGTAGAATAAAACAGGAAAAAACAAGAACTCAATTGAAGTACTTAAAGTAAAATCGGATTTTCAACAATTAGCTCAAGTACGAACTCGTCACCTCACGTACAAGGCATTTCAATTATCAAATATATCATATCTTAAGGGAAAGGTCTCCCACACATGGTTAGACAAGACACTTACCTCAAACCCATTCAAAAATTAACCCGACACCACGTCTTTGTCACGAGTACTCGACTTCAAATGACCCAACTTTTCAATTCAATTGCATAATATAAATAACACTTCAAGTAACTGATTCTACAAAGAAATTCTAAGCTAATACACGAAATTAGGTAAAATGACCAAAATGCCCCTCGGGCCCGCATCTCGGAATATGGTGAAATTTATAGTTTCAGAATCCTCACACTCTCACAAGTCTAACCATACCAAAATTATCCAAATCCGATGTAAAGTCCCCAATCAAAACTCAATTTCTTGGCCTAAGAACTTTTCCCCAATTTTCATACAAATTCCGAAATTAAAGGATGAATTCATGTTTAGATTAATGGGTTACAAGCAAAAATGAGTTAAGAATCGTTACCCAATCGATATCTCTGAAAATCCGAGCTCCCAAGCTTATGTTTCGATAAAAATGGCTAAAACCCTCGGTTTTAAATCTTATATCTACCCAGAAAATTCCTTCTTCGCGAACGCGGTCAAAACCTCGCGTTCGCGAAGCACAAAATAACTTTGACCATTTTTCCTTCTTTACGAATGCGATGCCTTGCATAGATGAACCTTTGCGAACGCGGCGTGCACCACGTGAACGCGATGCACAAAACTCCACTGGGCCAATTCCTCTTCCGCGAACGCGAAGCCCAATCGCGAACGCATAACACAACCATCTAGCCTCTTTGCGAACACGTAGGGCCTCTCGCGAACGCGAAGGCCAAACGTTCCCCCCAGTCCCAGCTCCTCTTCGCGAACGCAAGGACCCACTCGCAAATGCGATGAAGGAAACCAGAACTGACTGCTGCAACATTTTCTGCAATTTTCTATGTTCCAAAAATGACCCATTGAGCATCCGAAACACACCCGAGGCCCCCGGGACCTCAACCAAACCTGCCAACCAATCCTAAAACATCATTCAAACTTGTTCCAACCTTTGGAACGCTCAAAACAACATCAAAACACCTATTTTTCATCGAATTCAAGCTTAAAAATTCCAAAAACTCTAAAATCACACTTTCGATCAAAAAGTCTACCAAACCTCGTCCGAATGACCTGAAATTTTGCACACACATCCCAAATGACATCACGAAACTATTTCAACTCTCGGAATTCCATTCCGACCCTCGGATCAAAATCTCACTATCGAACCGGAAACTTCCAAAATTTAACTTTCGGCATTTCAAGCCTAAATTAGCTACGGACTTCCAAAACACAATCCGAACACGCTCCTAACCCTGAAATCGCCCAACAGAGCTAACAGAACCATCAGATTTCCATTTCGATGCCGTCTTCACACTGTTCCGACTACGGTCAACTTTCCAACACTTAAGCTCTCATTTAGGGACTAAGTGTCCCAAAACTCTCCGAAACATAAAATCGAACATCCCGGCAAATCGAAATAGCAGAAATAAACTTGGGAAAAACAGTTAATAGGGGATTGGGGCATTAATTCCTAAGACGACCGGCCGGGTCGTCACATCCTCCTACACTTAAACATTCGTTCGTCCTCGAACGAGCATAGAGACATACCTGGAGTAGTGAAAAGATGAGGTTAACGGCTGCGCATATCCTGCTCGGTCTCCCAGGTCGCCTTCTCGACCGGCTGACCCCGCCACTGGACCTTCACTGATGCAATGTTCTTTGACCTCAGCTTTGTAACCTATATGTCCAATATTGCCATTGGCTCCTCAATATAAGATAGATCCTAGTCTAACTAGACTGAACTGAAATCCAACACGTGCGACGGATCGTCGTGATACCTCCGGAGCATCGAAATATGAAATACCGGATGAACTCCTGCCAAGCTGGGAGGTAAGGCAAGCTCATAAGCAACCTCCCCAACATGCCTCAATATCTCAAAAGGGCCAATAAACCTCAGACTCAACTTCCCTTTCTTCCTGAATCTAATAACGCCCTTCATAGGCGAAACCCGAAGCAGAACTCGCTCTCCAACCGTATAGGAAACATCACAAACCTTCCAGTCCTCGTAACTCTTCTGTCTGGACTGGGCTGTGCAGAGTCTATCCTGAATCACCTTAATCTTCTCCAAAGCATCCTGAACCAGGTCTGTGCCTAACAATTTGGCCTCACCCAGTCAAACCAACCCACCGGGGATTTACACCGTTTCCCATATAAAGCCTTATACGCTGCCATTTGAATGCTGGACTGATAGCTGTTGTTGTAAGCAAACCCTGCCAATGGCAAGAACTGATCCCAAGACCCTCTAAACTCAATCACACACGTACGAAGCATATCCTCAAGAATCTGAATAGTGCGCTCGGACTGTCCGTCTGTCTGAGGGTGAAATGCTATACTCAAGTCCACCCAAGTACCCAACTCATGCTGAACGGCCCTCCAGAACCGTGATGTGAAATGAGTACCTCTATCTGAAATGATGGACACTGGAATATGCAAACGAACAATCTCCCGGATATAAATCTCTGCCATCCGCTCTGAAGAATAAGTAGTACACACAGGAATGAAATGAGCGGACTTGGTCAGCCGATCCACAATCACCCAAATAGCATCGAACTTCCTCAAAGTCCGTGGGAGCACAACTACAAAGTCCATCGTGATCTGCTCCCACTTCCACTCTGGAATCTCTATCTACTGAAGCAACCCACCCGGTCTCTGGTGCTCATACTTCGCCTGCTGACAGTTGAGGCACCGAGCTATAAATCCAACTATATCCTTCTTTATCCGCCTCCACCAGTAGTGCTGCCTCAAATCCTGATACATCTTCGCGGCACCTGGATGAATGGAATACCACGAGCTATGGGCCTCCTTCAGAATCAACTCTCAAAGCCATCAACATTGGGTACACAAATCCGACCCTGCATCCTCAATACCCCATCACTACCAATAGTCACATCTCTGGCATCACCGTGCTGAACCTTGTCCTTTAGGACAAGCAAATGAGGTTCATCCTACTGCCGCTCCCGGATAAGATCAAATAGAGACGACCAAGAAACCACGCAAGCTAGAACCTGACTAGGCTCTGAAAGATCCAATCTCACAAACTGGCTGGCTAAGGCCTGAACATCCATCGCCATAGGACTCTCCGATGCTGGTAAATAAGCCAAACTCCCCAAACTCTTTGCCCGGCGACTCAAAGCATCGGCCACCACATTGGCCTTGCCCGGGTGATACGAAATAGTGATATCATAGTCCTTTAGCAACTATAACCACCTCTTCTGGTGCAAATTTAGATCCTTTTGCTTGAACATGTGCTGCAAGTTCCGATGGTCAGTATAAATCTCATAGGGAACACCGTATAAGTAATGGCGCCAAATCTTCAGGGCGTGAACGATGGCAGCTAACTCAAGGTCGTGAACAGGGTAGTTCTTCTCATGTATCTTCAATTGTCTAGACGCGTAGGCAATCACCTTACCATCCTACATCAACACCGCACCGAGGCCAACCTTCGAGGCATCACAATAGACCGTATAAGACCCCGACCCTGTAGGCAGTATCAAAATTAGGGTCGTGGTCAAAGCTGTCTTGAGCTTCTGGAAGCTCGCCTCACACTCCTCCGTCCATTGGAACGGAGCACCCTTCTGGGTCAACCTGGTCATAAGGGCCGCAATCGATGAAAACCCCTCCACAAAACGACAGTAGTAGCTCGCCGTACCAAGGAAACTGCAGATCTCGATAGCTGAGGATGGTCTAGGCCAACGTTGCACGACCTCTATCTTCTTCGGATCCACCTGAATACTTGATACCACGTGGCCTAAGAATGCCACTGAATCCAACCAAAACTCACACTTCGAGAATTTAACATATAACTTCTTCTCTCTCAGAGTCTGAAGCATAGTCCTCAGGTGCTGCTCATGATCTTCCCGACTCCGGGAATACACCAGAATATCATCAATAAAGACAATGACGAACGAGTCAAGATACGACCGGAACACACTGTGCATCAAATGCATAAAGGCTGCTGGAGCATTGCTCAACCCAAATGACATAACAAGGAACTCGTAATGACCATACCGAGTCCTAAAAGCAGTTTTCGGGATATTTGGCTCCCGAATCTTCAATTGATGGTAACCTGAGCACAAATCAATCTTAGAAAACACCCGTGCGTCCTAAAGCTGGTCAAACAGATCATCAATACGAGGCAAAGGATAACGGTTCTTCACTATCACTTTGTTCAACTGGAAATAATCAATACACATACGCATAGAACCATCCTTTTACTTCACAAACAAGACAGGAGCACCCCAAGTTGATACACTGGGCCAAATAAAACCCTTATCAAGCAATTCCTGTAACTGATCCTTCAACTCAAGAGGGGCCATACGATATGGAGGAATAGAAATGGGCTGAGTGCCCGGCAACAGATCAATGCTAAAATCAATATCTCTATCAGGTGGCATGCCTGGAAGATCAGCTGGAAACACATAGGGGAAATCCCGTACTACTGGGGCTAAATCAACTGAAGGGGTATCAATACTGACATCTCTCACATGAGCTAAATACGCGCCACACCCCTTCTCAACCATACGCTGAGCTTTAAGAAAAGAAATAACTCTACTGGGAGTGTGATCTAAATACCCTTCCATATGACACACGGTACACCTGACATAGCCAACATCACAGGTTTGACATGACAGTCAAGAATACTATAATGGGGCGACAACCAGTCCATGCCCAAGATAATATCGAAGTCAACCATACTGAGTAACAATAAATCAGCTCTAGTCTCAAAACCACTAAGAGCAACCAAACATGACCGATAAACGCGGTCCACAACAAGAGAATCTCCCATAGGAGTAGAAACATAAACAAGGGAACTCAAAGAATCCCAAGATACACCCAAATGTGGAGCAAAATAAGAAGACACATAAGAATAAGTGGAGCCTGGATCGAATAGAACCGATGCATCTCTGTGACAAACCAGTATAATACCTGTGATGACAGAATCAGAGGCCATAGCCTCTGTACGGGCAGGAAGGGCATTGTATCTGGACTGGCCTCCCCTCTAGGGTGACCTCTACCTCCCCGACCTCCACCTCTAGCTGGCTGATCAGGTGGGGTATCAACTGGAGCTGTAACCATAGCCTAAGAGCTCTGCGGGGCACGCTGTGGCTGAGAAGTTTATGAAGCTGCACCCTTCCCAAGTCTGGGGCAATCCCTCACCATATGACATGTGTCATCACACTCAAAACAAGCTCTGGGAGGATGTGGTGGTTGGGACTGGCTAGGGCCAGGTCTGCTAGACTGACCTCTGAAAGCACCCCGTATAGGAGGCGCGCTAGATACCGGTGGTGCATAATAAGGCTACTGAGGCCTAGGAGGAGCTGGAGCACTACTGCCTGCTGGAAGAGCCGAATGAACATGGCGACTCATATAACCCCTACCATGATGTCCTGCAGCTGGGGCACGGGCACCAGAGAAGTGGCCCGACTCTCGAGACCTCTTGGCCTCCCTCTCCTCTCTCTCCCTAGCATGCATACCCTCAATCCTCCTAGCAATGCTCACCACCTGCTGATAAGAAATATCCATCTCCAACTCATGAGCCATGCTAGATCTGATGCTGGGAATAAGGCCCTCAATAAACCGGCGAACCCTCTCGCGGACAGTAGAAACCAAGGTTGGCGCATGCCTAGCCAAACTGGTGTAACAGACAGCATACTCTGAAAGAGCCATAGCACCCTAGCGCAAATGCTCAAACTCTGTGCGCCATGCTTTCCTGAGGCTCTGAGGAACATACTCTCTCAGGAACAGATCTAAAATTTGAGTCCAAGTCAGTAAAGCAGCCTTATCTGGACTGTCTAACTCATAGGTGCGCCGCCACTCATAGGCGGCTCCTCAAAGCTGGAAAGTAGTGAAGGAAACCCCGCTCGATCCTGATATACCCATGGTATGAAGAATGCAGTAACACTCATCTAGAAATCCCAGAGCATCGTTCGATGCTAGACCACTGAATATAGGGGGCTTGTACTTCTTGAACCTCTCAAGCCTCAACTGCTCATCCTCGGAAGACGCTGCCCTGTCCTCGGGATGAACTGGCACTGCAGGTGGTACAGGAATAATCTCAGGGACCTGCTCAACATGCACTCACTGCTCAAGAGTGCGTGCGGCGGGAGTCTGTGCTCCTCCCCCGGCCAGAGATGTAGCTGCAGCAAGGGGAAGCAACCCTGCGTGAGCCAGAGTGGTGTACATGCTCATGAATTGTGCCAGAGTCTCCTGAAGAGCTGGAGTAGTAGTAGTAGTAGTGGGCGTGTTAGGTGCCTGGACTCTAGCTAGAACTGCTGGTGGTACCTCGGTGGCAGCTCGCGCAGGTGCTCTGGCTACACCACGTGCGCATCCTCGTCCTCTACCCCAGCCCCGGCCTCTGACGGCTGCAGTAGGGGGCGTGGGTGCCTGATCATCTCGGGTAGCGCGTGTCCTCACCATCTGTGAGAGAATAGAAGACAGAAGTTTAGAATGGTGATTTCAAAATATCGCATGACAAGGAAATCAAATGAAGGGGAATTTTCCTAATAGTTACATAGCCCTCTCGTAGATAAGTACCGACATCTCCGTACCGATCAACAAGGCTTTTAAGGTGCTTGTGATCCATGACTCCTATGAACCTAGAGCTCTGATACCAACTTGTCACGACCCCAGTTCACCCTCAGTGAATTGTCGTGACGGCACCTAATCTCTACAACTAGGTAAGCCTAACAAATGTGGAACATAAATGAAACTTGCGGAAGAAAATAACCAAAAACCAAAAGCAACTGAATGGAACAATAGTTATAATGTCGCTCGGCATATACAACACAACTTTGTCAAAACCAAGTACACTATCCCAAAACCTGGAAACTCACAGAAACACAAGCCTTTGGAATATCTAACAGTCTAACTCCAAAATATCTAACAAGAAGGAAAAATATAGAAGGACAATGTTAATAGCTAGAATAGAAAGGGACTTCTCGGTCTGCGGATGCGGTAGATGTACCTCGAAGTCTCTAGAGCAGTCGCCTCCCTCAAAGATGGTAGGCCTGAGTAGCGGTACCTGGACTTGCACATGAAAAGCATGCGCAGAAGGGGCATGAGTACACCACAGCGGTACTCAGTAAGTGCCAAGCCTAACCTTGGTTGGGTAGTGTCGAGGAAGGTCAGAGCCCTACTGAGGTTAAATAAAATATAAAGATCAATAGTATAGAATAGAACAATATAAATAAGTATGGCAGTAAAATAACACAGGATGTACAACAAGGTAAACATGGAAAGGAAATACAACTTAGCACCAATAATAACAATTGGGGATCTCCCAGGATACCGTCCTGTAGTTCCATATGTACATATCCAGTGGATCTCCCGGGATCCCGTCCCGTAGTCCAACTCATAGTGCACGGAGATCTACCGGAATCTCGTTCCGTATTCCCAAATGTAAATACCCAGTAGATCTCCCGGGATCCTGTCCCGTAGTCCAACTCATAGTGCGTGGGGATCTACCGGAATCCCGTTCCATAGTCCCAAATGTAAATACCCAGTACTGGGGGAATCTATCCGGTGCATTCCCGTAGTTTCATATAACAGTGCAGGGGGATCTACCGGGAATCTAACCCGTAGTCCCAAAGTAAATGTGCAGGGGGATCTACCGAGAATCTAACCCGTAGTCCCAAAGTAAACAGATAAGGGAGAACTACCGGAATCCCACATCCATAGTCCCAAAGTAAATATACAGCAACAGGAAGATATACAGAAATGGCAAAAATTTCATATTAAGGCAATAAGTGATTCTAGCCTAGCATGCTGCACAGAATTCAAGTAAGGCAGGTTGAATCAAATAAAGCAATTAAGTCACTTAGACATGCTTTTCTAAGCTAATAACATGCTTAATAGTGCAAGTAATAGAAACAGGAAAGGAAACATACTAGTAATTATTTAAAGAAAACCGGATTTCCAACAATTAGAACAAGTACGCACTCATCACCTCACGTACAAGGAGTTTCAATTACCAAATATACCAATCCTAAGGGGGAAGGTCCACCACACAAGGTTAGACAAGCCACTTACCTCGAAACGGCTCAAAATCAATTTGAAACCACGCTCTTGCCATGAATACTCGACTCAAAATGGCCCAAATCTATTTAATTCAATTTCATAATATAAACAACACTTTAAGTAACTGATTCTACAATTAAATTCTAAGCTAATACGCGAAATTAGCTAAAATGACCAAAACGCCCCTTGGACCCACGTCTTAGAATCAGGTGAAATTTACATTTTCAGAAACCTCGTACTCTCATGAGTCTATATGTAACAAGAACACTGAAATCAGAGTCTAAATATGGCCCCTCAAATTCTCATTCAAAAGTCTCTTAAACTCAAGCCCTAATTACCCATTTTTCAAAAAAATTCACCACTTATTAGGTCTTTAATCACATAAAACGAGTTATGAAGTCAAGGATGTTACCTCCAAGTAATTCCCCTTTGTTTTCCTCAAAAATCTCTCTCAAAAGCATCAAACCAGGATGAAAATGGTGAAAGAATAGCTCAAATTCGCTAAGGCAACTATTTATATATTTTGGGCAGCGATTTCCGCATCTGAGGTCCTGGGATCGCATCTGTGGTCCCACTTCTACGGAACTAATGCCGCATCTACGAATTTTCACTTATTGGCCAATTTTCGCATCTGCGACTCCAATTCGCTGATGCGGTACCGCTTCTGCGGAATTACAACCGCTTCTGCGGTTCATGAAGAAGTCCCCAATTTCCGCTTCTGCAGAAAATTGCCCGCATTTACGGAAGCTGCCGACCTCCCTAATTTTCGCTTCTGCGGCCTGTTAGCCGCTTCTGCGGCGCTTCACCTGCGGAACCCAAATCGCAGGTGCGGTTACGTCAGAACAATAGTTGAAGGTGCAACTTAAATTCAAAAATCTTTCCGTCAACCATCTGAAATCATCCCGAGGCCTCCGGGACCTCAACCAAAGGCACCAACAAGTCACCAATCACTATCCAAACTTGTACCAATCCTTAAAACACCTAGAACAACATCGAAACCTCGAATCAACCATGGATTTAAGCTTAAGAACTCCAAATTTCTCAAAATACGCTTTCGATCAAAAAGTCTATCAAACCTCATCCGAATGACTTGAAATTTTGTACACATATCACATTCAACACTAGGCTACTCCAACTTTTGGAATTTCATTCCAAATCTCAGATCAAAATCTCGCTATCAGACCATAAACTTCAAAAATTCAACTTTCGGCATTTCAAGCCTAAATTAGCTACGGACCTCCAAAACACGATCCGAACACACCCCTAAGCCCAAAATCACCTAACGGAGCTAACACAACCATCGGATTTCCATTCCAAGGTCGTCTTCATACTGTTCCAACTACGGTAAACTTTCCAACACTTAAGCTCTCATTTAGGGACTAAGTGTCCCAAAACTCTCCGAAACTCAAAACTGAACATTCCAGCAAATCAAAATAGCAGAAATAAACTTGGGGAAAGCAGTTAATAGGGGATTGGGGCATTAATTCTTAAGATGACCGGCCGGGTCGTCACATGAATTGCCTTGGTCTGACCTTTTCGTTGAAAGCTCTTGCCATTCGTTGAAAGCTCTTGCCATGACATACCGCATTCTTTCTCTTCCCATCAATGAGAGCCAGTTGTTCATAGCGGCTCTGTACCCATTCTACGCCGTTGTGCTCAGCTTCTTGTATGATTCTTAGAAGAGGGATTTCTATTTCGGTAGGAATAACCGCTTCCGTACCATAGACCAGTAGGTAGGGAGTTGCCCTAGTTGATGTGCGAACCGTTGTACGATACCCGGGCAGAGCAAATGGCAGCTTCTTGTGCCATTGTTTGTAATTATCTACCATTTTCCTCAGTATCTTCTTGATGTTTTTATTGGCGGCTTCTATAGCTCTGTTCATTTACGGCTTGTATGCTGTGGAATTCTTATACTTGATCTTGAAAGTTTCACACATGGCCTTCATTAAATCACTATTGAGATTGGTGGCATTGCCAGTGATGATTGACTCTGGCACTCCGAACCTACAAACAATGCGATCCCGAACAAAGCCTGCGACGACCTTCTTATTTACAGCTTTGTAAGATGTGGCTTCGACCAATTTTGTGAAATAGTCTATGGCCAGCAGAATGGACCTATGCCTATTTGAAGCAGTGGGTTCGATTGGACCGATGACATCCATGCTCCACGCGGAGAAAGGTCAGGGTGTACTTGTTGCATTGAGTTCATTGGGTGGTACTCATATCATATCAGCATGTATCTGGGATTGGTGGCACTTCTGAACATACTTTATGCAGTCTGTTTCTATAGTCATCCAGAAATATCCTACTCTCAGTATTTTCTTGGCTAAGACAAAGCCATTCATGTGCGGTCCGAAAGTTCCACCATGTATTTCCTCAAGTAATCTGGATGCCTCCTTGGCATCGACATACCATAGTAGTCCCAAGTCTGAAGTCCTTCTATACAGAATTCCCCCCCTTTGAAAGAAATGATTGGCTAACCTTCGAAGTGTGTGCTTCTGAGTATGGGTTGCGTGCTCTAGATATTCTCCCTTTGCCAAATATTCCTTGATGTCGTGAAACCACATATTTCCATCACTTTCTTCTTCAACATAAGCACAATAAGCCTGTTGTTTATGAATTCTTAATGGTATATGATCGATGAAGTTTTTGTCCGGGTGTTGTATCATGGATGATAAAGTGGCCAGCTCTTGATCTCTATATTGATGTCAATAGCCAACCGGAGTTTTTGAACTCTATATTCGTGAACCTCTTGATCAGCTCTTGTACACAATACAGATATGGCAATATCTTGGTGTTCTTGGTATCCTATTCTCCTAAAACTTGGTGTACCAAAAGATTGGAATTTCCAATTACCAGCATCTCCTAAATATTGATGTCAATAGCCAACCGGAGTCCCAAGATGCAAGCCTCATATTCCGCCATATTGTTGGTGTATGGAAACCTGAGTTTTGTAGATACTGGATAGTGTTGGCCGGTTTCTAATACTAAGACAGCTCCGATACCTATTCCTTTGAAGTTTACTGCTCCGTCGAAGAAAATTCTCCAACCATCATATGCCTCGGTGATATCTTCTCCTATAAATGATACCTCATCATAGTGAAAATACGTTTTCAATGGTTCATATTCTCCGTCTACAGGATTTTCTGCCAAATGATCTGCCAACGCTTGCCCTTTGACCGCCTTCTGAGTTATATAAACAATGTTGAGCTCACTCAGCAATATCTGCCACTTTGCTAACTTACCTGTAGGCATGGGTTTCTGAAAGATGTATTTCAGCGGGTCCATCCTTGATATGAGATATGTGGTGTATGCACAGAAATAATGCCTCAACTTTTGAGCTATCCATATCAAAGCGCAGCAGGTGCGCTCCAGCAAAGAGTATCGAGCTTCATATGGTGTGAATTTCTTGCTCAGATAATATATTGCCTGCTCCTTTCTTCCAGTCTCATCATGTTGTCTCAGAACATAACCAAAAGCCCCATCCAAAACGGACAAGTAAAGTAACAGAAGTCTTCCTAGTTCTGGTGGGACTAGAACGGGCGGTTTAGATAAATACTCCTTGATTTTATTGAAGGCTTTTCTGGCATTCTTCAGTCCAGCTTGTTGCAATATCTTTCTTCAGCATCCTGAAGTTCGGCCCACATATCACGGTTGATTGTGTTATGAAATGGCTGATGTAGTTGAGACGCCCTAAAAAGCTCATCACATCTTTCTTATTCTTCGTAGGTGGCAACTTTTGGATAGTTTTGACCTTTGATGGGTCCAATTCAATCCCTCGGCAACTGACAATGAATCCTAATAATTTTTTAGCAAGGACTCCATAGGCACATTTTGCAGGATTCAGTTTCAGATTGTACCTTCGAAGTCGCTTAAAGAATTTCCTCAAGTCTACTATTTTAATATGTAATTCTTTTGGATTTGATGATGATGTCATCCACGCACACCTCTATTTTCTTGTGTATCATGTCGTGGAAAATGGTTGTCATGGCTCTCATATAGGTATCTCCAGCATTCTTCAAACCAAACGACATCATGTTATATTAGTACATTCCCCATGGTATGATAAAGGCTGTCTTTTCGGCATCCTCTTCATCCATCCAGATCTGATGATACCCCGCGAAGCAATCCACAAAGGACTGGAGTTCATGCTTGGCACATTTGTCGATTAGTATGTGTATATTGGGCAACGGGAAATCATCATTCGGACTCGCCTTGTTTAAATCTCGGTAATCAACACATACTCTGACTTTCCCATCTTTCTTCGGACTGGCACGATATTGGCCAACCAAGTCAGATACTCAATCACTCTAAGAACCTTGGCTTTGATTTGCTTGGTGACCTCCTCTTTTATATTCAAACTCATATCCGGCTTGAACTTTCTGAGCCTCTGCTTTACCAGTGGACACATGGGATTGGTAGGTAGCTTGTGAGCCACTATAGATGTGCTCAAACATGTCATATCGTCGTAAGACCATGCAAAGATATCATCATATTCTTTTAGGAATCTAACGTACTCTTCCTTTTCTGATGGTGACAGGTGAATGCTTGTGCGTGTTTCCTTGACCGTTTCGGAATCTCCTAAGTTAACTGTCTTAGTTTCGTCCAAATTAGACTTAGGTTTGTTTTCAAAGTTCTCCACTTCTCTGACGATTTCCTCAGGTATTATATCATCTTCCAGATCCTCCGAGTCACTATCCTTATGTTGCGTTGTTTCATTACATGTCACAATCGTAGGTTCACCGGTAATAATAATGTTGTAGAGAGAAAATGTAAAGAATAATAATAAATATGAAAAATTGCAAAGCATTAATAAAATCTTGAAAACGTCAACAAGTATGGTTCGATGACTCGAGCAATTATTTCAAAACAAAATACGTTCAAAAAAAATACTGAAAATGTTTTAAATGCTCAAAACTATTTTTAAAATAATTAATGCTAATTGGCTAGGCTACCCAGGAACTCGACAGGCCCGGGATGGTGCATCAGTCCAATTCTTGAGAATAACTCCCTTTTCAATTATTTGAATGGTAAGGTGTTCCTCCTCCTCCTCAACTATCGCACTGCAATCCATGTCTTTATCATCCAGAAATAGCTTCCTCATGCTAGCTAAGACTTAGTCTTCCTCAGACCCCCACATCATGTCATCTTGATGAAATGTCTAGTGCAAATGTGGTACCGGTTGTTCCAGCGGATAATAAGGACCACACCATGGCGGCGGCAAATTCTAGTATTCTTGCCAAGTATATTCATACCCAAGCCCGAAAGTTGTACCATGACGCTTCGGCTATACTGATTTGGTGATCCCTTGGAGGTTTTTGCTGAGACCTTTGTCAGGTTCATACCCTGTCCATAGCAGTATGCTTTCTATCTTGTTGCTCCACCAATTTATCTTTTTCAATTGCGTTGATGTGCTCAATGCGATGGTTTGTTTCTCCACCTAACTTCTTCCTATTTTCGATGACTGGAACGGTCTGATTGGTGTGGATGGTATTACTTCCATCTCCATGGATGATTACCTCCTGATGGTTCCATTCAAAATTCATAGCCTGATGCAGAGTAGAAGCCACTGCCCCAGTGCAATGTATCCGGGGTTGTCGCGCCCCTATTTCTCGTAAAATCGGGTTTCGACATATAACAACTCTTTTAAGGAAGGGTGTTAAAAGAAAGAGTCATCACCTAACGGGTTTAAGGTGTGTTAGGGCACCTATTTTGCAGATAACTCTATTTGACTAGTTTGCATCACCAAAGATCGGGTAAGGACTCGAAATTACCTCGAAAAGAAGGTGTTAGGCACTCTTCGAGGTCCGCAACTGTGGGTCCCAGTAGAACTCAATTATATGAATAGTCTATGTGATCAAGTACAGGAAAATAAGGAATTTGGGAAGTTTATTATTAAATACGAGTAATTGATTTAAAGACAAGATGGGGGTCCTAAATTTTTTAGCCTAAAGGATCACTCCGTGCAACATAAATAATACTTCGTAACCCCCTCAAGGTGGGGTATTACTCATATTATTTATCATGCATAGACTATCATCCTGCTACCCCATTACTATCTTTAAGTTGTTATCTAAAACATACTAGTTGGTTCTAAACCGTACCCTATACGTGCACTACCCGTCCCATGCCTATGGTCCAGGAAGCTTTGGACCTCTATTTAGGTAGTTCTAGACTTCAACTTAGGCTGCTCAAAATGATAAAACTAATCGACATGCAATATAGGATGGACTTCATATAAAAGAAATTAAGGGCTCAAGTTGGCCTCCACACTTTGACAACGAATGCACGCAAACACATTGAGCATTTGACAGGTGCAGATTTTGAACTAAGTAAAGTTATTGAATCTGGGCATGATCTCTACGTGATTCTGGATTTTAATACATGCAGCAATTTCATATGTAAAGTCCTTACCTTTAAAACGATTTCTTAAAAAACAAAGCCTACATAGTTGCCTACTGATTACAAGCATAAGGGATTAAAACCTATAGGCATGATGTCTAGGTGATTCACGTAGTAACTAACAATGGTGATCACAGGAGTATGTTCAGAATTGCTTAGTCGAGTCCAATAGGTGTGGTTTCTAATAGTGATAATTAGCACAGTGATGAAAACTCTTTAAAGAAAGGAGTAGGACAATAATTAGGACTGATTTAGAACCTATAGACATGATTTCTATAATCATAATTAAAACTAGTTTTAGATCCTATATGCATGATTTCTATAATTAAAACTGATTTAAGATCCTATATGCATGATATCTACATCATAAATTAGGCAGTGTGTAAGTTAACATAATCCTATGCGCACATTGAGATATTAATCGTTCAATATCCTATAGGCATGATTTCTAACAGGTAAAAGCAAAATACAGTTGAACCAAATTAAGAGCCTATAGGCAAGATTTCTAACATATGATAACTGAACATGTTTGAGCATAATGACACATTCTGAGCGAAATAGAGGGCAGGATTTCTTCCCATTTCGATGCAAGTGTAAGATAAAACCCCTTCTCCAATTTTACTAATACCCCAGAATGTTATTACAAGAATAATTACAGACCCAGAATGAATAGAATAAATTACAGAAATAAATAACTATAGGGAGCTGATCGGCTCCAACCCTGCACCACTATATAATGGTGAGGAGTGGTCGATGCATCTTTTACTCGAAAGGTCGGGATCGATTTCCACAGGGAGTTAAAATTGGTTGGGAGTTGGGTTTCTATCTAATCTAGCTATGCGTGTTGCTTTGAGTTTCACTTCTAACCATGCTTGGATTTGTTTCTATTCTATGTTTAATGCTATTGATTACTGAAAATAATCTAAGTACAATATTGTTGTAAGAGTTTTCTCAATTGATAAAAAGAACTAGGGAAGTGACTTACACCTAGGCAAGTATCTAATAGGATCTAAAATTTAGGACAAGCTTGTTATATTTGGGGTTGTGATATAACCTTTACACATAATTACTCACTCTATACCTCTCGATAGTTTGAGTGACTTTGCCCTAATTGGCTTTGTCAAGCCTAATTGGGTGTTCAAACAATGCAAGTAAAATTGGCTCAAGTCGGATATTACTATCTCTAGGTTTAACCCTTTAATTGGGGCTATCAATCTCTTGAATGCACCCCAATTCCTTGTTAGCCTAATTTTCCTAGACTCAGTCCCTCATTCTCAAGAAGAGTCTAAGTTATAAAGCCACAAATCAGTGTTTGCAACCACCAATTCTAAAATTAAAGCATGAATCAAGCTAAATATCACTAACCCACAAACAATTAATCCCTAAAATTGAAGACCCATTAAATACCCACACTAGGGTTGGGTCACAACCCTAGCTAATGGGTTTAGCTACTAATAATCAAGGTAGAATCAAAGATGAAGATGAAATATAAGCCATAAAAGTTGATTACAAGAATAAAATCTAAGAATATAAGCTAAAGATGCTCTAAAATTACTCTAAATGGTAAAGTACGGTTTTTCACGAGCCCACTGATACAAAAGATAATCTAAAAATGTGAAAAAGATCTATTTATTCACAGCTGAAATTACTGGACAAAAATACCCCTAAAGAGGTTCCGTTGTCAGCAAAATACAGGGCGCCTTAGCATATGGAACTTCCGCGGCAGCACAAAAACAAGCGCAGACAGCGTTTCTTCAATTTTGGACTGGGACTGGGCTAGGTTTCACGGACATCGTAAAGTCTACTACGCAACGTTGGCTTCTATTGCGGCCGCGAAAAAATTTTCGCGGACCGCGTTCCTCATTTGAGCTCATATTGCAAGGTCTCTGATTCTCTATCTCGCCCTCATCAGAATTCGCTCCGCAGCCGCGTTAGGTATTCCACGGCCGCATTTTTGTTTAAGCTTTGAACTTGTGCAAATTTAACTCCTTCATGAGTTGATTATGGCTTTCTTGTCTCATTTTTACCAAACCTTGTAGACAACCACATTAAGTCAGTTTTCGGGAATACTTTTACACATTTTGATCCAAAACCTAAGCAAAAGAGAGCATAAGATAGGCTAAAATCCATAGTTATCAACTCCCCCAAACTTAAGCTTTTGCTTGTCCTCAAGCAAATAAAGTAATTCCCACCTCCACAAGATAAAAGAAAAGAAAATTTCAGCTGTCCTAAGGTGACTTCATCAAGCATCAATTGGGACTAACAATTACCCTCAGCACAAATGTACAAAAGCATCAAGAGTTGACTGAATTCACCAAGGAAACTCATTCTATTACGTAGGTCGTTGTGGAACCCAAACTCTTTCTCCTCTACTCTCCATAAGCAAATCTCACTTAAGAATTGAAGCACTCAAAACAAGGATTGTGAAGAAGCACACTCATCTCTCACAAGGGAATGTCACAAGTCCGGCTTCAAGTACCATAAGCTTGCCCTTATGTGAATCACTACTAATGTAAGCTCACTCAACTCGAGATCCTATAGGGCTTTTGCGGGAATGTAATGAAGGATTTTGGATCAAGGTAGGATATATCGGTCTATGAAGGTTTCATCTTTCCTTAAGCATTTCATTTTCTCATTTCCGCTCACAATTTCTTGACTCTTTGAGTAATTTTCTTCTTCCTTAGAGGAACTAGAGAGGCACACTGTCACCTTTTCTTGTTCATGACAATCATTTTTCTCCTTTTCTAATCATTCCAAGCCTTTCATCATTGTTTTCATTGATTCCCTTCATTTTCCATATCATTCACTTTCTTTTTGACTTTTTGGCTTTTCTTCCTTTTCTTTTGCCTTCCCTTTACTTTATTTTGTACCTTTCATCACTTTCACATTCCTCGTATCTCCCCCCAAACTTATGCTTTTGCCAATTGTGCTAAGGAAAGAACGGGTGCCAAGAGAGGGTCGTTTTAGAACGGATAAAGGCTTGTATCATGGTTATTGAAAGAACAAGGACTAAAGGCGTAGTTGATCACTGTTATGCATAGTAGGTCTAACCGGCTGCACACAAAAGTTTCCCACCCCTTCACTTCGAAGCTCAGAGTGTTCTTGTAGATCGAGATCCCAGGTGTCAGCCAAGATGGAGTAGTCCCAGGAATAGCAATCACCGATGCAAGCCAAGGGCGGGCAAACTCATCCATAGCCACCTTCTCAAAATAAAGGGACTCATCCTCGTCATTGAACCCAGCATAATCATTTAAAGTCTTGCTATCAAACTTAATCTTCCTGTTGCGGACTTCGGTAAAAAATGTGCCCTTTTTGATGTGGGCGACATTGGTGTAAAATTCTTTGACCAAATGTTCATTGGCCTCTGGTAAGTTGCTGGTGAAGTACATCCATCCCACTCTCTCGTTGAATTGCCTCTTGGCATTAGGGTTATGGGGTAGCAGATCTCGCTCAATGAACACCCTCTCAATTGTAAGCGATCTTTGAGGCCACCACTCCCGGAACTTGTGGTAGGGTTTCTCACTCACAAATCGGTCTTGCCATACCACATGGTTTCTTGATCTCACCAACACTCCTGTCTGGGTGTCACCACCTCTCCCATCGTCAGGGATCTCAGCATCAACATCAATAGGATTTGCTGGTGCGGCCAAATGTGTAGCAGTTGGGGAAGCTGATGCTGAAGCCTTACTACTTTCCTCTAAGCCATCAGACTACTCAGAAGAAGCAGAGGGTGTAGGCTCGTTTTGCAACTGGAATTTCCCTTGAAAGTTTTCGGGAACATGGGTTGGCACCGAGTCTCCTTCCGAAACTTCCCAGGAAGGGACATACTTGTTGGTTTTCCTCAACTTCCCTATAGATTTCTGGACCGCTAGTGATAACTTGGTCCTCTCTTGCCCTCCTTTTCCCCTGCCTCGGAAGGATTCAACCCTCCCTTTTGGCTTATCGCTTTCGCCTCTTGATCGAACCATTGTCTGCATACATAATTAGTGAAAGCTCATTTGTATTGGTATTCAAGGGAGTATCAGATGAAGCAGATAAATGAATACAGTATTTACAGTACAGTGAACCGCTATCAGTGGAAAAAGGTACGCGACCGCGGGCCGGCTACTACTGTCCACGAAAATTGGGTCGCGGTCGTGAAAGACTGGGGTTCAGACTACCCAGTGTCTGAAGTTTGACCACCGCTGGGAGCAAAAATTGGGGTGCGGCCGCGAATCCACGTAAAAACGAACGCTGCCGTGAACTCAACTCCTCAATTCTTTGAATCTTAAATCCGCAGTCTGTGGAAAAAGAAGTGCGGCCGCATAAAGCAAGCCGCTGACCGCAAAAATGCCACCGCTGACCGCAGAAATGCCAACTATTTATACTCAACACTTAATATGAATGCTAACTGCGGAATTAAGGACGCGGCCGCTGAATTCAAAAAGACACGGGCAACCTAGGGTTTTCACTAGCATACAACTTAGGTAGTTAGGTGGTAAAAATAACAACCCAATCCCCTATTAGGCATGCATGACAAGTACCCACATGAATATTTTAGCATCATAGCCTAGTAATTGCAGCTAGTTAACCCTAGATATAAAGAAACAGTAAAATAAGGATGAAAGAAAAGAAAGGAATAAAATTAATACAAGTATTTGAGCATACCAGTTGTGAGATGTGTAGAAGAAGAATGACTCTTGAATAATTGAGATTGAAAGACCAAAAGTATGATGATGAACCGTGCTTTAGGTTCAGAGAAAGTATAGGGTTTGAAAAGGGTAAAAGGAGAAGGGACCATCTATTTATACTAACCGTAGCGGGACCCACAGACCTACCTGAGCGCGGCCACAGAATTCCACCGTGGTCCGCACCTGTTTTGTTGAGCAGCAGGTTACATAACACCGCTAAGAGTGGAAAATTGGGCGCGGACGCAGAATAAGGTCCGCTCACCGCGAAAATGCCACCGCGGACGTGGTTGAAACTTCAGAGAGGTCACATTTTGGACTTTTCAAGTCCGCGTCCGCTACAGAATCACGCCCCCGCGAGAGAGCTTCCGCTGATCGCAGAATTTTGAACGCGGTCAGCGGTCCAATTATATAGCCAAATTTTCCAGTATTAGTCGTGCACTGCATCAAAAATTCCTACACAAATCTCACAACCAGTTAGTCCAAAACAAATCCTACACTAAGAAGAAAATCAAAGAGAAATAAAAACTCATGGGTTGCCTTCCAAGAAGCACCTGATTTAATGTTGTGGCACGACGCAGGTTACCATCAATCACTTGAAATAGATCATTGCCACCACGTGGCTGTCATTAAACTTGCCAAGATAGTGCTTCACTCGGTCCCCATTAACTCGGAAGATTTCACCATTTTTGTTTTTCAAATCAAGAGCACCAAATTGAGTTACATGCACCACTTCAAAAGGGCCACTCCATTTTGACTTGAGCTTTCCCGGAAACAGTCGTAACCGAGAGTTGAATAGAAGAACTAAGTCACCTTCCTTGAATTCCTTGCTTCGGGCATATTTGTCATGTTAGTACTTCATCTTGTCCTTATACAAGGACGAGCTGGAATAGGCATGAAACCTAAACTCATCAAGTTCATTTAGTTGCTCTACCCAAAGATTTGTTGCAACATCCCACTCAAGATTTAACTTCTTTAGTGCCCACATGGCCTTGTTCTCTAACTTAACCGGAAGATGGCATGCTTTCCCAAAGACCAACCGGTACGGAGACATACCAATTGGAGTCTTGTAAACCCACAAAGAATCATCCAGTTTCCTTGACCAATCAATTCGGTTTGCATTGACAGTTTTTGATAATATGCTCTTTATCTCCCTGTTGGAGACCTCAACCTGTCCACTCGCCTGGGGATGATAAGGGGTTGATACTTTGTGATTAACACCATACTTGGAGAGTAAAGTATCGAAGGCCTTGTTGCAAAAATGAGAACCCCCATCACTGATGCATGGAGTGCCAAACCTTGTGAAGATATTTTTCTTTAAGAACGGCACCACACTCCGTGCCTCATTGTTGGGCAAAGCCACAGCTTCAACCCACTTGGAAATATAATCAACAACAACCAGCATGTAAGTGTTACCACATGAACTCACAAAAGGTCCCATGAAGTTAATTCCCCACACGTCAAAAATGTCAATCTCAAGAATAGTGGTGAGAGGCATCTCATCCTTCTTAGAAATTCCACCAGCTCTTTAACACTCATCACATCTCTTGACAAGCTCACCAACATCTTTATACAGGGTAGGCCAATAAAATCCACAGCTAAGAACCTTTGAAGCAGTTCTTGCCCCACCATGATGACCACCGTAGGGCGAGGAATGGCAAGCATCAAGAATACTCATTTGCTCCTCTTCTGGAACACATCTCCGGATCACACCATCAGTACAAATCTTGAAAAGATAGGGCGCGTCCCATTAATAATCCAAGCTGTCCCATTTACGCTTCTTCCTTTGGTTAGAAGAGAGAACAGTCAGGATAATGCCGGTCAAAAGAAAATTAGCCATATCAGCGAACCAAGGCATACTATTCAAAGACACTGAGAGGAGTTGTTCATCCGAAAATGCATCATTAATTTCGAGACCATCTTTGGGTCCCCCCCTCTTCGAAGCGGGATAAGTGGTCCGCCACTTGATTTTCACTTCCTTTCCGATCCACAATCTCTAGGTCAAATTCTTGAAGCAACAAAACCCATCTCATCAATCTAGCTTTAGTTCCTTTTTGGTCATCAAGTAACTGAGTGTCGCGTGATCAGTATGAACAATCACTTTGGCACCCATGAGATAAGGCCTAAACTTTTCCATGGCAAAAACAATTGCTAGCAACTCTTTCTCTATCACTGTATAGTTAACCTGGGCATCATTCATAGTTTTGCTTGCATAGTAGACCGGATAAAATATCTTGTTCACCATTTGCCCCAAGACTGCTCCTACCGCAGCGTCAATAGCATCACACATGAGCTCAAATGGCAAGCTCCAATTGGGTGCGGTGATAATGGGAGTGGTAGTCAATTTATACTTGAGAAGCTCAAAAGCTTTCATGCAATCATCATTGAACACAAACTTTGCATCCTTTTCCAACAACTTGCACAAGGGATTCACCACCTTTGAGAAGTCTTTGATGAACCTTCGGTAGAACCCCGCATGCCCAAGAAAATTCCTAACCCCCTTGACAGAAGTAGGAGGGGGGAGTTTTGAAATCACTTCAATCTTCGCTTTGTCCACTTTGATACCGCTCTTTGAGATCTTATGGCCGAGGACAATGCCCTCCTCGACCATAAAGTGGCACTTTTCCCAATTAAGCACTAGATTTGTCTCTTCACATCGGGCCAAAACTTTGTCAAGATTGCCCAAACATTCCTCAAAAGAGTGACTCACAACACTAAAATCTTCCATGAACACTTCCAAGAAGTCCTCCACCATGTCTGTAAAGATAGCCATCATACACCGCTGAAATGTAGCCGGTGCATTACACAAACCAAATGGCATCCGTAAGAATGCAAAGGTGCCATATGGACATGTGAAGGTGGTTTTCTCTTGGTCTTCCGGTGCAATCAACATCTGGTTGTAACCTGAGAGTACCCATCCAAAAAGCAATAGTAGGCATGCCCAACAAGTCTATCCAAAATTTGGTCAAGAAAAGGCAATGGAAAATGATCTTTGCGGGTCACTTTGTTAAGCTTTCGGTAATCCATGCATACCCTCCATCCAGTGAAAGTCCTAGTAGGGATCAACTCACTTTTTTCATTTGTAAACATAGTCATACCCCCCCTTCTTCAGCACACTTTGCACCGTTGAAGTCCATGAACTATCCGAAATGGGATACACAACCCCTGCATCTAGCCACTTTATAACTTCCTTCTTGACGACCTCTTGCATAGCCTCGTTCAACCTCCTTTGATGTTCCACGGAGGGTTTGGCATCATCCTCACGTATAATCTTGTGCATGCAAAAGGGGGGCTTATCCCCCGAATATCAGCTAGAGTCCATCCAATTTCCTTCTTCCTTCTTTGGAGCACCTCAAGGGTGGCATCTACCTGCATGTTAGTTAAGTGCGAAGAAAGAATAATATGTAAAGATGAACAAAGGCCCAAGAATTCATACCTGAGGTGTGAAGGCAAAGGCTTCAACTCTAATACGGGAGGTTCCTCGATTGAGGGCTTTGTTGGTGGAGTCTTTCGGTTCTCAAGATCCAAGGAAAGTTTTTGGGGCTCATATTCGTAAGAACCCCTTACTTGCAAAGCATTGACATAATCTACCAAGTCTTCATCCTCAGTCACATCATGGTTTAACAATACAAATTCCAAAGGATCTTCCACATTGATCATGACACCGCACTCGTGTCATCAACTATCACTTCTGTCACAAGATCCACAAAAGAGCAAACTTCAGTATTATTCGGCTGCCTCATTGATTTGCAAATGTGGAAGACAACTTTTTCGTCACCCACCCGGAAGGTGAGTTCCCCTACTTCCACATCAACCAATGTCTTCCCTGTTGCTAAGAAAGGCCTTCCCAATATTATAGGCACCTCATAGTCGACTTCGCAGTCGAGAATCAAAAAATTCGTAGGCCAAATAAACTTGTCAACCCGGACAAGAACATCATCAATAATACCAAGTGGCCTCTTCATTGTTCGTTCCGCCATTTGCAATCTCATTGAAGTAGCTCTCAGTTGAACAATACCCAAAGTTTTGAATACAGAGTAAGGCATCAAATTTATACTTTCTCCGAAATTACACAAGGCCTTTGCAAAATCCGCACTCCCAATGGTATATGGAATGGTAAATGCGCTGGGATCTTCACGATTTGGAGCCATCGAGTGCACAATGGCACTCACTTGATGAGTCATTTTGATTGTCTCACAATCCATAGATCTCTTTTTAGTTACCAAGGGAACATTGATCGACAAACTTTTCATCATCTCAACAAACTTCTTGAATTGGTTTTCATTCTTCTGCTTTGCAAGTCTTTGAGGGTAAGGTGGATGAGGCCTTGACAAAGGAGTCTTGGCTTTAGGCATTGCCGTTTCCGGTATGTCTTAAGAACTAGGTAAGCCTAACAATTGCGGAATACCAACAATACATAATAACATCTAAAATTCTTATGAAATAAATCCTTTATACAATGAACATCTTCCCAAAACCCTATAGTACAAGTCATAAGCTCTATAGAGTTTCACTACAACTTTTAAACACAATTGAATGGAAATAAGTATAACAGTGTGAAAATCACATAGGAGGGTGACTCCGAAGCCTGCGAACGCAGCAACAGGTTTACCTTGAGTCTCCTCGGCAAGAATACGCACAACTACTAGCGAACAATACCTGGATATGCACAAAAATGTGCAGAAGTGTAGTATGAGCACACCACAGCGGTGCCCAGTAAGTATCAAGACTAACCTTGGTGGAGTAGTGACGAGGATCAGTCAAGACACATACTGGTCTAATAAGCAGAACAAGTCTCATAGTACGTCGTCCTTTCCTGTCCGTGTGTTGTTTTTCTTTGCCTTTCAAGATATTGCGTATAAAGAGAAAGATAGCCAGTCCTCTTGGGCGGCCAAGAGTGTTATGTAAAAAGGACCAAGGAGGATCCTATCCTAAAGGAGAAGGAGGAGGAGTAGGAGCTAGCTTTAGGGGCGGAATCGAATGATTACGAGATAAACAATGAGACAAAGGAGAGCACTTAGACAATTCACTTTGAGTACAGGGAAGTCTGCTGGTAGGAATTCCTCAGGGCGTATTACGGTTTTTCACCGAGGGGGTGGATCGAAGCGATTGCAGCGAAGAATTGATCTGAAACGAAGCACTTCGTCTATAGGCATTGTAGAAAGGATAGAATATGAGCCTAATCGTTCTTCTCGAATCGCTCCAGTACGATGGACCGGGGGGGGGGTCCGCCAGAGAAAATGCAAGACGATAGAAGAGTTCGCTCCGCCGCGTAAGATCCTCGAATCAACCACGACTACCATAATTAGGAGGGAGAAAGAGCTTTTCCAAAGGAACCTTTTGGGGTTGGGGGCCGCTCTCTTCCTTCTGATTATGACAAGTTTTTATTCAACAAGTGAGTATCTTGACTGCTTCGTAGCCGCGTGCGACGGGGGAAGGGGTTCCTCGTCTGGCGCTCTTGATTTCTCTCCTCCGAGAGAACCAGAACCGCGCCTTCCCGAGCCCGAGGTTGCGCCCATTCCACGCGAGGTCCTCGTTCCGGAATTAGAGCAACCTCTCCTTCCTGATATCCAAAGGAGGGTAGAGCTTCAACAGCGATTGTCGCTCTATTTCATTGGTAGGAACGAGGCCAGGCACCTCCCGCCCTTTTTGGGTATTTTGGAGAAACAAATGCTGCTGGAAAAAAAGATAGAAGCAGCATTGGTGCGGGATGGGTTTCCCCCCCATATAGTTCTGGCTTGGAGGTCAGAAATCCGCGGCCTACTCTTTAACCACCCTACTAGGGAGGCTGCGCTTTCTGAAAATACCTTAAATAGGTATTTGAGCCAGATCGAAAGAGATGGCACTCGTCAGAGCCAGCCCTATCTTAGGCTGGTTCGGGCGATCCGCAATGCGGAGATTCTCTATGGGACGAGAAAGAGGAGACCCCCTTTTTGGCCTTTCTGAAGTGTGGCCCACACACGGCCAGGAGGAAAAGAAAAGGGGGGCCTTAGCCCTTAGAATCGAATTCGAAACCGGCGTGGTGCTGCTGGATGCTTCTGATCAATAGAACAAGAAGAGGACCAAAAAGAAAGACCACCAAAAGTAACGACCACCAAGATAGGCATAGTAATTCGATCTTTTGATCACCCATTTTTTGAAAACCATTTTTGGGGGCTTCCGCCTTACACACGGAAGATTGGATTGCCTGAATCACGAGTCTTATATACTGTGTTACGATCACCTCATATTGATAAAAAGTCCAGAGAACAATTTTATATGAAAATAAAGAAAGAATTTCTGGTCATAAAAACAGAAAGGCATGAATTGCGCAAGAAGTTCTTTCGGTTAAAACGCCGTGCGACTCGGAGGACATAAGACTTCTTGGTCAAGCCAAAAAGATTGCCGACTGGATGCTCCTACCCCACCATGCCTGGCCCTTTATCTTACCTTAAGAAGAAAGAGGAGGTATGAAGCGTGGGACAGAATGCAAGAAGTGATACAACAGATAACCTTATTAAGGAGTGGCGGCAACCCTCTTGATTGATCAACGCGAGTGAACTGTGCTTAGACGCTTCGTAAAACCGCACCGATCTACGAGAGGAGCTGATAGATGAGTAGGCTTCCCCTTTCGATTCACGGAATGTGATCTGGGACACGATGGGAGTTTGCGTGTCTCGGTAGGAAAGAGATCACCGGAGTATAGCACAAGATCGCCTTTTCTTGCTGCCATGGGGTCGACCTGTGAACAAGGTAAACCCAATGGGAACCAAAAAACGGGGGGTACCGCATTGGGCAGAAGACGATCCAAAAAGCGAAGGCTCACCCAGCTGAAGG
>NW_027184348.1:117500-122500 GCF_000393655.2 Nicotiana sylvestris | reverse complement strand
ATCCTAAGTTTTTATGGATTCCTTTATAAGGGAGTATTTATACCTATTAGGATTGATTGGGTTAAATGGACACATTGTCACTATCTTATTTTATTCCTACTATTTTTTCAGATTAGTGGATACCATTTACTAGTGCGTGTTTTCTTTTTCTTGCAAGGTCAAAATTCGAGGACGAATTTTCTTCAAGAAGAGGGGAATGATAGCATCCTAGGAAGCTCAACTCTATTCAAGGACATGGATGAAGCTTTTGAATCTCAAAGATGGCCTTTAATAAGAGTTCAAGCTAAAGAATTACAAAACAAGATCATTAGACTTCAAGTGCAAATGAAGAAGTTATTAATTGGGAGGAAGAGCTCAAGGATAAAGGATGTGAATTGGCTAGGTGATAGCATCAAGGACAAGGATAGAGTTTTGGAAGCTCCAAGGCCATATACAAGATCTCAAGCTAAAGAGTTGCAAACTAAGGTTGCTAGACTTCAATGGCAAATAAAGAAGCTTTCAATTGTAGAGGAAGAGCTCAAGACCAAAGGAAATAAATTGTCCAAATTTTACAATTATATGGTGGTCCAAATTGAAGTCCAAGAGGAGGAAGATTGGGTCACCAAATTAGCCCTTGAAGTCCATCAAAAAGGGCTCAAAATAAGTTTAAAAGAGGTCCAAAAGGGGGTGTTTCAAAAGGAGCCCAATTGGAGTCCAAACCAATGGCCCAAACTAGTTGTTTTAAGGCCCAAATCTGCCCCAAAGGGTCTTGGCCGCCCTCACCTAATTTTAATGACTTTTCTTACTCTTTAGCAACCACCCTACCTAATTGTAATGACTTTGTATGCCTTAGCAACCACCCTACCTAATTTTAAGGACTTTTATGACTTAGTACTCCTATAAATAGGGAGTTCTTCTCATTCATAAGATACAACATTTATTGATTAAGTATATCATACTTTGAGAGTTCTTTTGAACCTTTGTTACTTGTGCTTTGAGATTTATCTTTCAACCTTTACTAGTTCTTAGTTCAAGGTAGTAAGATTACTTCTCTTTTATGATATCTTTGATTCCTTTGTGGTATTCTTAGAAGGCGATTAATACTAGTTATTAATTGTTGTCTCAAGTTACTCGTAAAGTGGTCAAGATCCGAATCTATTGTTTTGATTTGCTTTTTAAGTAAAGGCGTTTGATTTCTTCCATAAATCAAGACGTTGTTACTTTGATCTTGTCAAGGCTATAGAACTTACGTTCTTGGAAGTTCTTGGAATTCTTTCCTTGAATTCGTCCCATATCCTTTATTTTCATCTCTTTAATTCTAGTTGTTCAATTCCTTGTTGTTATTGTTTCCGCATTTACTTCTCAAATTCTTACTCTAATTTGGATTCCCGACCTAGTTGTTATCAAGTGGTATCAGAGCGGTTTTTATCAAGATTTCATTCTTGGTAAGTCTTGGGATTTCTTGAATACTAAGAGCAAAGAAAAGAAAAGAAAAAAAAAATTAAACAAAAAAGAAAAAAAAGAAGCGAAAATCAGTTTTTAGAACAAAAAAAATAGAATTGAGTGCTCTCCGGGATATTTTTTTTGTATCTAATTTGTTACCAAAAATTAACAAAGGAAACAAGAAGAGGGGATCCTAGATTTTCTTACTCTTTCGAATCTAAACATATAATCCTTTCCTTTTTGTTCGCGTCATGTTTCAACCGAGCCTAATAGTTCTAGGATTTGGTTTTTCTTTCATTAGTTCCCCAAAAATCTGAATTTTACTACTAAGAACTTCATACGAGTTGGTTTAACTATAAATCTACAAAGTATTTTGTTCAAAGGTCATTTCGAGAGAAAAAAAAGGATAAAGTGTGTGAGAGAACAATTGAAAAAAAAACAAAGAAGCCAAATTTGAGAGATTCATATTTCCTTTAATCTATGTCAAGATATCTCAAATAGGTAGTTGCAGTGGAAGGAGTAGATCTATGACTCTTGAAAGGTCGATATTACAATATATCGAATGGAAAGAAGACAATGGTAAAGTTATTTTTCAAACAAGAGCTAAAGTGATGTCTACAATTTATACCCTTAGAATTGACAAAGCATTTAACTATAACTTAATTAGCACTTATATGGTTGAGAAATTGAACTTGCCTTGTGTTGAACATATTGATCCCTACATGTTGAAAGGAGTAAAGGTAGATAAAAGAGTGTTATTACCATTCTCTATTGGAAGGTATGAGGATGTGATCTGGTGTGATGTCATTCCCATGAATCGTTTTCATATCTTGTTGGGAAGGCCATGGAATATCTATAGAAGTGCTTCATATAGTATCGAAAAAAATAGATACTCTTTTGAGGTTAATGGGAAGAAACTCAGTCTTGGACCTTTGACTCCCTCACAAATTTGTGCAGATGAAAAGATTGTTAAAAAGAATATGGAAAAATACGAGAGAGAAAAGAATGAGAAGAGTAAGGGAGTGCATGTTGACATTCCAAGAGAGGAAAAAGGAGAGGTTGTCTTGAGTAAAAAGAGTGGGATGTCAAGTGAGGTAAACAATGATCTTGAGAAAAAAGAAAAGAGAGAAAGCAATAAGAGAAACAAAGTTTGTAAGGTAGAGAGAGAGAAACAAGAGAGATTGAGTGAAGGAAAAGAACTCTTTAGTGAGAGAAAAGAGGCTAAGGGTGAGGAAAACATTAGTCTTGCGATAAAAGCCAAAGAGAGTGTAAGCAAGAAAAACGTTTCTTTACTTCCTAACCCATTAACTCTTTCTTGTTTTAGTTCTTGTGATTTTGTGCAGCCACGTGATGAAATACCTTTTGAAAGGAGTGGTGAGGCGCAAGAGATGGTGGCAAAAGATCCAATTGGATTCCAACATAAATTCGGCAATATCAATTCTTGTTGGATGGTGGAAGACAAAAGCTTGATTAAATTCTTTGTTATTAAACCTTTTGACTATTTCGATTCTTATTTACAGGGTTATGACATGGAGTTGCCTAAAAGCATTGCTAAGGTGGAGCCATTGCATAAAAGAATACAAGGTGATGATGTTCCATTGGTAAATAAGTCCAAGTATGGTATGTATAATTGGTTTATTTGCATTCTTGGTCTTTCTAGAACACCTAAGGTATTTTTGGAGGTAATGAATTACACTCTTATTTCTTATATTGGTGACTTTATAATTTTTGTAGATGATGATATTTTGATGCACATCAAGTCATTAACTATAATATCTAAGTTAATGTGTAAGAGTAATTCGCTTCCTTTTGAAATTGTGTATGACATAGATGATTACTTATTCCAACTTGGTGGAAAGAGGCATGGAATTTCTGTGAAGAGGCTTGCAAATGAGTTAAATATTTCTTCTTATCTTATTCAAGTGGCTAATGAGTTTTCATGTGCTAAAGAATGTGATCTTTGTTATGTGATGGGGAGTCATTCTTCAAGTCATGTTCATTGTAAGATTGTAAAAGTATTTGTTTCTAGTAAAGAGGATATGCATGATTGTTGTAATACTGGTGATCAAATACTCTTTCATGTAGAGGAATCCATGAGATTTGTAATTGTAGTTAGTAGTCTATATCATGAATGTATCTTGTTTGTTAAATGTGGTAAAGGTACTTATATTAAATGGATGTGTAGTTACTCTCTTATAATTTCTTTATCATGTATACTCATGGACTGCCGTACCGACAAGATCGAATTGCAAGTTCCATTGCATGGTGCATCTAAGAGAGGTTTTTATTGTATTAATCTAGGTAGACATAAATTTTATTGGGATGATGATGTCCAGGGGAATGATAGCATCCTAGGAAGCTCAACTCTATTCAAGGACATGGATGAAGCTTTTGAATCTCAAAGATGGCCTTTAATAAGAGTTCAAGCTAAAGAATTACAAAACAAGATCATTAGACTTCAAGTGCAAATGAAGAAGTTATTAATTGGGAGGAAGAGCTCAAGGATAAAGGATGTGAATTGGCTAGGTGATAGCATCAAGGACAAGGATAGAGTTTTGGAAGCTCCAAGGCCATATACAAGATCTCAAGCTAAAGAGTTGCAAACTAAGGTTGCTAGACTTCAATGGCAAATAAAGAAGCTTTCAATTGTAGAGGAAGAGCTCAAGACCAAAGGAAATAAATTGTCCAAATTTGACAATTATATGGTGGTCCAAATTGAAGTCCAAGAGGAGGAAGATTGGGTCACCAAATTAGCCCTTGAAGTTCATCAAAAAGGGCTCAAAATAAGTTTAAAAGAGGTCCAAAAGGGGGTGTTTCAAAAGGAGCCCAATTGGAGTCCAAACCAATGGCCTAAACTAGTTGTTTTAAGGCCCAAATCTGCCCCAAAGGGTCTTGGCCGCCCTCACCTAATTTTAATGACTTTTCTTACTCTTTAGCAACCACCCTACCTAATTGTAATGACTTTGTATGCCTTAGCAACCACCCTACCTAATTTTAAGGACTTTTATGACTTAGTACTCCTATAAATAGGGAGTTCTTCTCATTCATAAGATACAACATTTATTGATTAAGTATATCATACTTTGAGAGTTCTTTTGAACCTTTGTTACTTGTGCTTTGAGATTTATCTTTCAACCTTTACTAGTTCTTAGTTCAAGGTAGTAAGATTACTTCTCTTTTATGATATCTTTGATTCCTTTGTGGTATTCTTAGAAGGCGATTAATACTAGTTATTAATTGTTGTCTCAAGTTACTCGTAAAGTGGTCAAGATCCGAATCTATTGTTTTGATTTGCTTTTTAAGTAAAGGCGTTTGATTTCTTCCATAAATCAAGACGTTGTTACTTTGATCTTGTCAAGGCTATAGAACTTACGTTCTTGGAAGTTCTTGGAATTCTTTCCTTGAATTCGTCCCATATCCTTTATTTTCATCTCTTTAATTCTAGTTGTTCAATTCCTTGTTGTTATTGTTTCCGCATTTACTTCTCAAATTCTTACTCTAATTTGGATTCCCGACCTAGTTGTTATCAACCTACCCCTAACTGGCACTATGAATCCAATCCCATCTACATAGATGTT
>NW_027184348.1:0-115000 GCF_000393655.2 Nicotiana sylvestris | reverse complement strand
GTTGTGTGAATGAATCAATATCTATACATAAGCCAAGAGGTAGATCTTGTGCCACTCCACCTGGTCGTATGAAACTGGCATGCATCCTGGCTCCCGAGACTCTTTCATAGAATTCCAACAATTTCTCCCGCTCCTTAAAAGCCCACAGGAACGGAGTTGATGCTCCTACATCCATAGCATGAGTAGTTAAAGCAAGTGAATGATTTGAAATTCGTGTTATTTCACGGAATAACACAACATATTGAGCTCGTAATGGATAGAAAAAACCGAACATGATATCTATATAAAGACCAAATGATATTTCTAACAATACAGAAACTAGGAAACAACAAGTAATAGTGGAAAACCATAATAAAGCTCATAAAAGTGAAAAAAATGCAACCCAAACTCGAAATCACAAATACAGTAAGAGCAAGTCATAACTCAGAAACTAGGGCAGCCCTCACCTCGAGTCTTAACCAGCAAGCATCAATCAAATAATCAAACTCTTTTCAAGTGATAAAATATGGTTTGAAATATAATTCCTTCAAGTAAGTGTCCTTTTCAAAAGAGTTTCTTTCAAAATAATGCTTTCAAATATAATCTTTTCCAAAAAGAAATTCCTCCGAATATAAGTCACCCTGTGACACCTGTCATAACCATATAATACGGGTCTCAATACCTGAACCCTAACACTTAGCATCTTGTGCCCTTATCACCCTCATAATCATACTGACAACTCAGGTGTCCAAAGAGTCATTCTCACATGGAAGGAAAATTAACAAGGGGTGCGTCTATACTCAGAAATCTCAAATAGCCTCCTACCCGGTAAGGGTGATTAACCACGTGTATGCTTGTGCAAGTGTCCTAACATAGTTCGCACCAACTAGAAGTATGAGGAATGGAACGGACAACATTCATAATATTTACACAGGGATAGAATCAATGAAAACATCAGCTCAGAACACAATGATTTTAACAGGGGATCTCCCAGGATATTGTCTCGTAGACCCAAAAGTAAATATGTGTGCTAGGGATCTCTTAGTATCCCGAGGATATCTTGATATCCTCAATATATGTACTAGGGATCTCTTGGTATCCCGAGGATCTCTTGGTATCCTCAAGATACTTACCTCAAAGACGACACACTGATACTCAAAAATGCACTTCTCGGGTGAAAGGATCTCCGGACAGCTCAAATCTAACCAAATTAACTTCAAAGCACAAATAAAACACATAAGAAACTATTCAGGATTATTAAGTTTCAATCTTTAACAAAATCTAAGAATCGGTCCAAAAATCGACCCACGGGCCTGCACCTCGTAACCCGACAATTTTACAAATTCCGTATACCCATTCCAATTTGAGTTCAACCATACAAAAATTACCAATTTCCGATACCATTTCGTCCCTCAAATCATGAAATTTTGTTTTGTTGTGGAAAACCAACAATTTCTCTAACTAAAAATACAATTTAAATGATAAAAACAAAGACTAATTCATGTAATATATTTAAGTCTAAGTGAAAAATACTTACCCAATCGAATTATCTGAAAAACCCACCAAGAATCGCTCAAAACCGAGCTCTACAAGTCCAAATATGATAAAAATGGTGAAACCCTCGATTTTGGAATATATTCTGTCTGCCCAGATTTTTAAGCACCGCGATCGCGAGAGAGTAGACGCTATCGCGTAGAAGAAATAGTTACTGGCCCAAAGTGTGATACGCGATCACGGAAGAGCTTATGCGATCGCGTAGAAGGAAAAATGTTACTACCCAATTTTTGTGTTATGCGATCGCGTATAGGACAATGCGATCGCGAAAAAGAAAAACATGTTGAAGCATAGAGCTACACTATGCGATCGCAAACCCACCTATGCAAAACCAATGAAGGATAATATGACAGGTGGACATTACACTACGTGATTGCGGCTATGCCTATGCGATCGCATAGAAGGAAACACCAGATAGAAGAACAACAGTTCAAACATAGGGAAAAATGACCCGTGGCCCACCCGGAGCACACCCGAGGCCCCTGGGACACTGTCTAAACACATAAACAAGTCATATAACCTAACACAGACTCGCTCGAGGTTACGAATCACATTAAATAAAGCCGAAACAACGAATCAAACCATGAATCGAACTTATGAACTTTCAAATCTTCAAATTTCTAAACTCGTGCCAAAACCTGTCAGATCAATCCGGAATGACGCCAGATTTTGCAAACAAGTCCAAAATGACATAACGGAGCTGTTCCAACTCTCGGAATTGCATTCCAACCTCAATATCACAAAAGTCAACTATAGGTCAAATTTCTCCATTTTCCAAACTTCCACTTTTCTAACTTTCCCAGAAATGCCTCAATTTACCCTACGGACTTCCAAATTTGAATCCAGACGTGCGCCTAAGTCCAAAATCACCATACAAAGCTGTTGGAATCATTAAAAATTCATTCTGGCGCCGTTTACTCAAAAGTCCAATTCCGGTCAAATTCTCGCCGTTTAAACTTTCGAAACTAGATTCCTTCTTCCAATTTGACTCTGAATTATCTGCTAGCTAAATTCAACCATGCCCGCAAGTCGATACACATAATATGAAGTTGTTCAAGACCTTACGCCTTAGAACGAAGCTTAAATTCTCAAAATGAACAGCCGGGTCGTTACATCATCCTCCTCTTAAAACAAACATTCGTCTTCGAACGTGCTAAGTTTCGCCTCGAGGCTCTCAAATCACTGAATTCACACTTCCAACATACCCCTGAGGGTGATCCCACATCACCCCAATCAACATAAACCTGGCGACACCATCTCAACTGAAATTTAGCCTTTTCTACCAATTCCAATAAGTCTTAGAGCCAAAATTCTCACTTTCCATTCACTTCCAAGAGACCTGATTCTAAATCCATATCCGGTACCCGTCGCGACCAGCTACATCAACTCATGTTAACACCCATAAGGTACAACCACACAACATGACACATTACCCATAGGCCCACAATAACATTTATGCTAACAATATTGTCCGAAATCAAATTCAGCACCAGCCATAAGCTTCATATTCAATAGGAACCCGTTTCAAACCTCCATAACACTGGCGATGATACAATAACCATGAAAACCACATAACTAAACACTCGAATAACCAAATATCAGCAAATACCAATGGGCACACACCCTATAAGCTAAATCTCAAAAAGCACAGAACGAAAATGACTGAATATGAAAAGGGAAACACATAAGGGAACTATCAAACAAGCCCGATAAGCACAAATTTTTCAATCAATACTATTCTACAAAAACAATCTAACAAGAAAGAATTAAAGCATATAAAAGAATCACAAGGATCTCATTTTGATATAACTCCCACCGTGATACACAGCTCTGTCTCAGCACATTGAATCACATGAAATCACGAGGGTCCTGCTCTCCACTCTGAATCACAAGTAGGATGTACATCAAACCAGCTGAAACTTTTCACTAGAACAGTTCCATAAACAAAATTACAAGCTCCACACCGGTGGAGCATTAAAAATCACAGCTCGTAGCCAAAAATACTCAGAAATGACATCAAACCTACCGAAATGGAGAACAGGAATTTACTATTTGTCTCATAACTCCCGAAATGACTAGAAACGGATGATAGACACGGCTATCACTCATAGAACCTCCCAATGGGGTATCACATAAACAGAGTGCAAATCATAAAGCGCACCCATAAGTGGAGCAACAAATAGGGGAACTCACCCCGATAAGCAGAACTGTATGAACTACGGATGGTGCTCCTCATAACGCATCAAAATTATACCTGAATGACATCATCTGGTGCAACGGCCATAAGCCTACTATATGAAGCACATCAACGAGCCGAGCCTCTCCCCCTCTTAGGCGCCCTCTACTCACTTGAATACCTTGCTATGACACATCTGTCCGAAATCTGGGGAAATCTCTCACCATGTCGCTAGCATCTCCACACTCAAAGCAACCCCTCTACTGACATGGCTGTGGGAACTGTGCGGTATGGGTACTCCGAGACCCATGAACACCTGAATCACTGTGAAGCCTGAAGTGCAAACTGAACTGGCTGACCCATGAAACCTCCACCATGTAGCACCATGCCTCCAAAATAAGGTCCAGCAGATCTCTTCGGTCTATGAGGCCTCCTCACCTCCGTGCTTTCTCTCTCTCTTGATCTCGTCTATCCTCTCACTCCCGGTCCCACATGTCCTCTAATCGGCGAGCGATCCCTACCACTTGCTAGAACAAAACATCTGACTCTAACTCTCGAGACATGTTGAACCAAATATCACGGTTGAGCCCTTCAATGAATCCACAAACTCGCTCTCTAACTATAGCGACCAAGGCAGGTGCATGTCAGCTAAATCGCTGAATCTGGCAGCATAATCTATTACTGACACGGTGCCCTGACGCGGCTGCTCAAACTCCACGTCCCATGCATCCCGAAGTTACTGAGGTACAAACTCTCTCAAAACATCTCTGGAAACTGAACCTATGTAAGTGAAGCTGCATCGGCCAGCTACCCAACTCATGCGTTCGCCACCACTGATAAGCCACTCCGTCAAGCTAGAACATAGTAAAAGCAACCCCACTCGTCTCTGCAATACCCATAGTGTTGATAATGCGATGGCACTCCTCTATGAAACCCATTGTGCTCTCTTAAGCCAACCCGCTTGATAACAACTAGGTCGGGAATCCAAATTAGAGTAAGAATTTGAGAAGTAAATGCGGAAACAATAACAACAAGGAATTGAACAACTAGAATTAAAGAGATGAAAATAAAGGATATGGGACGAATTCAAGGAAAGAATTCCAAGAACTTCCAAGAACGTAAGTTCTATAGCCTTGACAAGATCAAAGTAACAACGTCTTGATTTATGGAAGAAATCAAACGCCTTTACTTAAAAAGCAAATCAAAACAATAGATTCGGATCTTGACCACTTTACGAGTAACTTGAGACAACAATTAATAACTAGTATTAATCGCCTTCTAAGAATACCACAAAGGAATCAAAGATATCATAAAAGAGAAGTAATCTTACTACCTTGAACTAAGAACTAGTAAAGGTTGAAAGATAAATCTCAAAGCACAAGTAACAAAGGTTCAAAAGAACTCTCAAAGTATGATATACTTAATCAATAAATGTTGTATCTTATGAATGAGAAGAACTCCCTATTTATAGGAATACTAAGGCATAAAAGTCCTTAAAATTAGGTAGGGTGGTTGCTAAGGCATACAAAGTCATTACAATTAGGTAGGGTGGTTGCTAAAGAGTAAGAAAAGTCATTAAAATTAGGTGGGGGCGGCCAAGACCCTTTGGGGCAGATTTGGGCCTTAAAACAACTAGTTTGGGCCATTGGTTTGGACTCCAATTGGGCTCCTTTTGAAACACCCCCTTTTGGACCTCTTTTAAGGTCATTTTGAGCCCTATTGGTGGACTTCAAGGGCTGATTTGGTAACCCAATTTTCCTCCTCTTGGACTTCAATTTGGACTACCAAATAGTTGTAAAACTTGGACAATTCATCTCCTTTGGGCTTGAGCTCTTCCTCTACAATTAAAAGCTTCTTTATTTGCCATTGAAGTCTAGCAACCTTAGCTTGCAACTCTTTAGCTTGAGATCTTGTAAATGGCCTTAGAGCTTCCAAAACTCTATCATCTCTATCATTGTCCTTAACTATATCATTGTTCTTGATGCTATCATTCCCCCCTTCTTGAAAAGACTTCGTCCTCGAATTCGATCCTACATCAAACAAAGATAAGTCAGCAACATTAAATGTGGCACTTACTTGGAACTCACCAGGAAGGTCCAACTTGTAAGCATTGTCCCCAATCCTTTCAAGGACTTGAAATGGGCCATCTCCTCTAGGATGCAACTTTGACTTCCTTTTGGAAGGAAATCTCTCCTTTCTAAAGTGAACCCAAACTAAATCTCCAGGTTTAAAAATAACTTGCTTTCTTCCCTTATTCTTTCTCAAGGCAGTTTGCTCATTTTTCTTCTCAATTGCAAGCCTTGTTTGTTCATGAATTTTTTTCATCATCTCAGCCTTTGTCCTACCATCAAGATTAGCAATATCATTAGTTTGTAATGGTAATAAATCAAGGGGAGTGAAGGGATTAAAACCATAAACAACCTCAAAAGGAGACATACCTGTAGAAGAATGGATTGTTCTATTGTAAGCAAATTCAATCATAGGTAAGTGATCTTCCCATGAAGTTAATTTACCTTTCAAAACAGCCCTCAACATGTTTCCTAAGGTTCTATTAACTACTTCAGTTTGTCCATCAGTTTGTGGGTGACAAGAAGTAGAAAACAACAATTTAGTACCTAACTTCCCCCAAAAAACACGCCAAAAGTGGCTCAAAAACTTAGCATCCCTATCACTAACAATAGTTCTAGGTATACCATGAAATTTGACAACCTCTTTTACAAAAAGACCAGCAACATGTGAGGCATCATTAGTCTTTAAACAAGGAATAAAGTGAGCCATTTTGGAGAACCTATCTACCACAACAAAAATACTATCCCTACCATATCTTGTTCTAGGCAAACCTAACACAAAATCCATGGAAATATCAATCCAAGGCGAAGTAGGAACAGGTAATGGCGTGTAAAGACCATGTGGTAACACTTTAGATTTAGCTTGTTTACATTCCAAACACTGTGCGCACATTCTTTCAACATCTTTTCTCATTCCAGGCCAAAAGAAATTTTCGGCCAATATGTCTAGTGTCTTTGGGACTCCAAAGTGTCCCAAAGATTTGATCAAAATTTTGGAGGTTAAACCTTGAAAGGACTCAACGTCATTAGCCATTTTCGGCCAGTATGTCTAGTGTCTTTGGGACTCCAAAGTGTCCCATAAGCCCTCCACAATGTGCTTCCCTTACAAATACTTCACGTAAAGAGCAATTAGGAATACACAACTTATTTTCCTTAAAGAGAAAGCCATCTTGGAGGTTAAACCTCTCAAAAGGACTCAACTTACAATCTGCAAAAATTTTGCCAAAATCAACGTCATTAGCATAAAGTCCCTTGATTTGATCAAAACCCATTAATTTAGAAGTCAGGGTAGAAACTAAGATATACCTCCTTGAAAGTGCATCAGCAACAACATTTTCTTTCCCTTGTTTGTAAGAAATTACATAAGGAAACGTTTCAATGAATTCAACCCACTTAGCATGCCTTCTACTAAGCTTACCTTGACTCTTCAAGTATTTCAAGGATTCATGATCAGTTTTAATGACAAACTCTCTTGGCCACAGGTAATGTTGCCATGTGGCTAAAGCCCTTACCAAAGCATATAACTCTTTGTCATAAGTGGAATAGTTCAATGTGGCTCCACTTAACTTTTCACTAAAGTAGGCAATAGGTTTAGAATCTTGCATCAAAACAGCACCTATTCCTTTGCCCGAAGCATCACATTCAATTTCAAAAGATTTAGAAAAATCAGGCAATTGTAACAATGGAGCAGAACATAACTTTTCTTTCAACAAGTTAAAAGCATCATCTTGTTCTTTTCCCCATTTAAAAATCTTATCCTTTTTAATAACTTCAGTTAAAGGAGAAGCAATGGTACTAAAGTCTCTCACAAACCTCCTATAAAAACTAGCAAGTCCATGAAAACTCCTAACTTCAGTTACACTCTTAGGTTTAGGCCATTCTTTTATTGCTTTGATTTTCTCTTCATCAACCTCAACTCCTTTAGAACTAACTACAAAACCCAAGAAAATCACACGATCCACATAAAAAGTACACTTTTTAAGATTAGCAAATAAAAATTGCTTTCTAAGAACTTCAAAAACTTGTTTTAGGTGTTCTACATGCTCTTCTAAAGTGTTAGAAAAGACCAAGATATCATCGAAGTACACCACAACAAATTTTCCATGAAAATCCTTAAAAACATGATTCATTAATCTCATGAAAGTGCTAGGTGCATTAGTCAAGCCGAAAGGCATAACTAACCACTCATAAAGCCCATATTTGGTCTTAAAAGCAGTTTTCCATTCATCTCCAGGATTCATTCGAATCTGATGGTAACCACTTTTTAGATCAATTTTAGAAAAGATTTTGGATCCATGTAATTGATCCAACATGTCATCAAGACGAGGAATAGGGTGGCGATACTTTACCGTAATCTTGTTGATTGCTCTACAATCCACGCACATCCTCCAAGTTCCATCCTTTTTTGGTACCAATAGGACGGGAACCGAGCAAGGGCTCATGCTCTCTCTCACAAAACCTTTCTCAAGCAACTCCTCAACTTGCCTTTGAAGTTCTTTTGTCTCTTCTGGATTACTCCTATAGGCTGGCCTATTTGGGATTTGTGATCCAGGTACAAAATCAATTTGATGCTCAATGCCACGTAAAGGTGGCAATCCATTAGGAATATCTTCTGGAAAGACATCTTCAAAATCCTGCAAAAGAGAAGAAATACTACTTGGCAAAGAAGAAGTTAGCAACTCAGAATTAATCAAAGTCTCTTTGTAAGTAAGTAGTATTATGGGCAGCCCCTCTTTTCTTGCATTTAAACACTCTTTGGTTTTTATATAAAAACTCTCTTTTTTTCTTTCCTTAACCTCTTTCCTCTCACCAAGACTGTCTATTTTTTCATTCAAACCCTTTTTTATCTCTTCTCTCAAATTGCTGCCCTCTCTCTCTTTCTCTCGGCCATCTCTCTTTTTTTCTAATTCTTGGCCTTCTTTCTTTTCTTTTTCCTCAAGCTCACTTTTTATCTCTCCCCTTGGTTTTCCCATTGTTTCTCTTAATCTCTTTTGATCTTCAAACACTTGAGAAGGAGATAAAGGTGCAAGAGTAAATTTCCTGCCATTTAGTTCAAGAGAATATCTATTCTTTCTTCCATCATGAAAAACATTCCTGTCATACTGCCAAGGACGACCCAGTAAGATATGACAAGCTTGCATAGGTATTATGTCACAAAGAATATCATCCTCATATCTACCAACATTAAATGAAATCATGCACTGTTTGTTTACCTTTAGTTCACCACTATCATTTAACCATTGGAGTCTATATGGAGTAGGGTGTTTCATGCAGGCAAGTCCCAATTTTTCCACAAAGTATGAACTCACCACATTAGCACAACTACCACTATCAATGATCATAGAGCAAGTTTTTCCCTTTATCCCACACCTAGTATGGAATATATTCTCCCTTTGTTCTTCACTATTGCTTGCCAAATTGATAGTCATAATCCTTCTAACTACCCCAATCATGCCCTCATTAGGTAGTTCTACATCATCTTCATCACTCACATCTCCCTCTTCTTCTCCCTCACCTCTTTCACTCTCATATCCTCCATCTTCTCTAAGAATGATGTTTCTTCTACTTGGACATTCATGCATCATATGTCCCCTTCCTTTACATTTATGACATTGAATAGAACTAGAAGGTGTAAAAGGTTTAGGGTTAAAGGTTTTACCTCCCTCTTTGTTCTCAAATTTACCTTTACCCTTGTCTTCTTGAGGTCTAGAAGAACTCTTCATCTCATGATATGGCCATGGATTCTTGGAGATGGTGCTTGTCCGACCTTTCCACGAGCTAGTCTGCTTTCTTTTATTTTGATTTTCTATCTTTACAGACAAATCAACTAACTCATCTATTGTTACATATTGTTGTAATTCTATTACATCAGCTATTTCCTTATTTAAACCATTTAAAAACCTAGCCATTGTAGCCTCTTCTTCCTCTGTACAATTAGCTTGGATCATAGCCATATCCATAGCCTTAAAGTACTCATCCACAGACATGGACCCTTGCTTCAATGTTTGAAGACGTTGTTGTAGCTCTCTTTGAAAGTGTGATGGCACGAATCTCTTCCTCATCACCCTCTTCATCTCAGCCCAAGTAGCAACTGGTGCTTGTCCTTCTTGCAATCTGTCCCTAGCAAGCTTTTTCCACCAAATAGCAGCATAGTCAGAAAACTCAACAACAGCAAGTTTAACTTTCTTACCCTCAGAGTAGTTGTGACAATCAAAGATGGCTTCAACCTTTCTCTCCCAATCAAGGTACAAGTCTGGGTCCCTTGCTCCCTTGAATGATGGCATCTTCATCTTTATACTACTTATATTGTCATCTTCTACTCTACCTCTTTGTCCCCTCCTATCTCTTCCCACCCTATCAAAATCAATATCATTAAAATCATCTATAGGGTTTTCTTGATTTACAATGGGAGCATGGGGTACATTTCTCCTAGCTTGGGGTCTAACATTATTTTCCCTCCTAAGTTCAGCTATTGTATCATTTTGATCAGCAATGGTATCCCTCATCTCTTGGAGTTGCAAATTCAACCTTTCAAATTGTTGATGCATAGCTTGCAAGGTAAAATCATTTCTTGCTTTGATTTCAGCTTCTTGGAGAACCCTTCGTTCATCATCACTACCTGTACGCGACATCTTTTAAAAAAAAAGTGTAAACTGTATCACAAAAATTAGCTCTCTTTTTTTTTCTCGGAATAACCTTTGAACAAAATACTTTGTAGATTTATAATTAAACCCAACTCGTATGAAATTCTTAGTAGTAAAATTCAGATTTTTGGGGAACTAATGAAAGAAAAACCAAATCCTAGAACTATTAGGCTCGGTTGAAACATGACGCGAACAAAAAGGAAAGGATTATATGTTTAGATTAGAAAGAGTAAGAAAATCTAGGATCCCCTCTTCTTGTTTCCTTTGTTAATTTTTGGTAACAAATTAGATACAAAAGAAATATCCCGGAGAGCACTCAATTCTATTTTTTTTGTTCTAAAAACTGATTTTCGCTTCTTTTTTTTTTTAATTTTTTTTCTTTGCTCTTAGTATTCAAGAAATCCCAAGACTTACCAAGAACGAAATCTTGATAAAAACCGCTCTGATACCACTTGATAACAACTAGGTCGGGAATCCAAATTAGAGTAAGAATTTGAGAAGTAAATGCGGAAACAATAACAACAAGGAATTGAACAACTAGAATTAAAGAGATGAAAATAAAGGATATGGGACGAATTCAAGGAAAGAATTCCAAGAACTTCCAAGAACGTAAGTTCTATAGCCTTGACAAGATCAAAGTAACAACGTCTTGATTTATGGAAGAAATCAAACGCCTTTACTTAAAAAGCAAATCAAAACAATAGATTCGGATCTTGACCACTTTACGAGTAACTTGAGACAACAATTAATAACTAGTATTAATCGCCTTCTAAGAATACCACAAAGGAATCAAAGATATCATAAAAGAGAAGTAATCTTACTACCTTGAACTAAGAACTAGTAAAGGTTGAAAGATAAATCTCAAAGCACAAGTAACAAAGGTTCAAAAGAACTCTCAAAGTATGATATACTTAATCAATAAATGTTGTATCTTATGAATGAGAAGAACTCCCTATTTATAGGAATACTAAGGCATAAAAGTCCTTAAAATTAGGTAGGGTGGTTGCTAAGGCATACAAAGTCATTACAATTAGGTAGGGTGGTTGCTAAAGAGTAAGAAAAGTCATTAAAATTAGGTGGGGGCGGCCAAGACCCTTTGGGGCAGATTTGGGCCTTAAAATAACTAGTTTGGGCCATTGGTTTGGACTCCAATTGGGCTCCTTTTGAAACACCCCCTTTTGGACCTCTTTTAAGGTCATTTTGAGCCCTATTGGTGGACTTCAAGGGCTGATTTGGTAACCCAATTTTCCTCCTCTTGGACTTCAATTTGGACTACCAAATAGTTGTAAAACTTGGACAATTCATCTCCTTTGGGCTTGAGCTCTTCCTCTACAATTAAAAGCTTCTTTATTTGCCATTGAAGTCTAGCAACCTTAGCTTGCAACTCTTTAGCTTGAGATCTTGTAAATGGCCTTAGAGCTTCCAAAACTCTATCATCTCTATCATTGTCCTTAACTATATCATTGTTCTTGATGCTATCACCGCTGAATGTATAAGGGTCACATTATCTTGAACCTTGCAAATCTAAGTTGTTCTCCCTTGGATGTTGCTGCCCTGACCAGGCTGAACTAGGACCACAAATTGTGACCGCCATGACATCTGGGACCTGACTAATGGAAACTTACTACTCTGAGTGTGGTCTAGTGCGGCACATACTCCTCGTCGGTCTCTGCCTCTGCCTCTGCCTCTAGTGACACCTATTCTGGGAGTAGCACCGTTGATAACTGTAGCTTGTGTCCTCACCATCGGTGAGAGAATCAACAACAACAACAACAACCCAGTATAATCCTACTTAGTGGGGTTTGGGGAGGGTAGTGTGTACGCAGACCTTACCCCTACCCTGGGATAGAGAGGCTGTTTCCAATAGACCCTCGACATCCTTCCCTCCACTTCCCACCTTGCTCTTGGGGAGACTCGAACTCACAACCTCTTGGTTGGAAGTGGAGGTTGCTTACCATTAGAGCAACCGTCGGAGAGAGAATGAAATGATAAAAGTTCAAACTCCGGGATCAATAAGCTCGCACGATAGGAATGAAAGAAGTGAGATTGTCCTATTAGTTCCGTAGCCTCTCAATGATAAGTACAGACGTTTCCGTACCGATCCGCAAAACTCTACTAAAATCGCTTATGACTCGTAACACCTATGAACCTAGAGTTCTGATACCAACTTGTCACGACCCAACTTTCCCTCCGTTTGGTTATCGTGATGGCACCTAGTCTTAAGAACTAGGTAAGCCTAACAATTGCAGAATAACAACAATACATAATAACATATAAAATTCTTCTAAAATAATATACAATGAACATCTTCCCAAAACCCGGTAGTACAAGTCATAAGCTCTATAGAGTTTTCGCTACAACTTTTAAACACAACCGTATGGAAATAGGTATAACCGTGTGAAAATCACATAGGAAGGTGACTCCGAAGCCTGCAAACGCAGCAGCAGATTTACCTTGAGTCTCCTCGGCAAGAATCCGCACAGCTACTAGCGAACAATACCTGGATCTACACAAAAATTTGCAGAAGTGTAGTATGAGCACACCACAGCGGTGCCCAGTAAGTATCAAGACTAACCTCGGTGGAGTAGTAACGAGGAACAATCAAGACACCTACTGGTCTAATAATCAGAACAAGTATAAGTATAGAAAAGAACCGAACATGATATCTATATAAAGACTAAACGATATTTTTAACAATATAGAAACTACAATAAGGAAAGGAAATAGCAAGTAATAGTGGAAAACCGTAATAAAGCTCATAAAAGTGAACAAAAAAAATGCAACCCAAACTCGAAATCACAAATACAGTAAGGGCAAGTCATAACTCAGCAACTATGGCAGCCCTCACCTTGAGTCTTAACCAGCAAACATCAATCAAATAATCAAACTCTTTTCAAGTGATAAAAATTCAAACATACTTCCTTCAAGTAAGTGCCCTTTTCAAAAGAGTTTCTTTCAAAATAATGCTTTCAAATATAATCTTTTCCAAAAAGAAAATCCTTCGAATATAAGTCACACTGTGACACCACATCTCATAACCATACAATACGGGTCTCAATACCTGAACCCTAAGATTTGGCATCCTGTGCCCTCATCACCCCTCATAATCATAGTGACAACTCACGTGCCCAAAGAGTCATTCTCACATGGAAGGAAAATAAATAAGGGGTACGTCTATACTTAGAAATCTCAAAGAGCCTCCTACCTGATAAGGGTGATTAACCACGTGTATGCTTGTGCAAATGTCTTAACATAGTTCGCACCAACTAGAAGTATAAGGAATGGAACGGACAACACCCATAATGTTTACACAGGGATAGAATCAATGAAAACATCATCTCAGAACACAATGATTTTAACAAAGGATCTCCCAAGATATTGTCTCGTAGTCCTACACGTAAATATGTGTGCTAGGGATCTCCTGGTATCCCGAGGATCTCTTGATATCCTCAGTATATGTACTAAGGATCTCTTGGTATCCCGAGGATCTATTAGTATCCTCAATATATGTGCTGGGGATCTCTTGGTATCCTCAATATATGTACTAGGGATCTCTTGGTATCCTCAATATATGTACTGGGGATCTCTTGGTATCCCTCACTATAGCCAAAATCAATATATGTGCAGGGGAATCTCCCGGGTACACTCCTGTAGACCCAAAAGTAAATACGCAGCTCAACCAACAGAAATAACAGTCACAGCACAACAGAAAGCTCGCACATCACCGCGATACATATAACAATACCAAAAATGACAATAATCCAAGGTAAGACAAGTAATCAACTTAACGACTGTAAATCACAAGGAAACGGTAGAACCAGCTCACAAGGAATAACCACAGAAAAGAATGATGCCATAAAGGGAATAGTCTAACACGAGAGAGCTAACATATAGCGACGATCCCACAATATACAAGTCAATAACAAGGAAATCAACGCGAGTCAAGTAGTCCCAAATAAGGGCAAGTCAACAAGGATATAGATTATCTTACTCCTTTTTAAGGTTGGACAAATTCCGAGGATATTCGACAATTTAATTAGGGAGAGATGATCTTTAGCTTCACTTAAGACTAAACAAAGTTTCAAGAAGGATGCTAATGGTTCTCAAATAAGACAAACAACTACGAAAAGATAGCATGACAATAGGAGAGGCGAAATTCTTCAATTAAATCAAATAGGAATCAGTTAAGCAATAAGAGTGAATCATGAAGCAATTATTTCCAATCAAGCATGTAGATGTGAAACTAGTAATTAGGAAACTCAGTCATATCAAGAACACATTCATACACAGTGAATATAAGGATCTAATAACTCTAAAAGACCAATTTTTCACAGATAAGTCCGACCACGCACTCGTCACCTCGCATACATGAACTATAATCGATCATAGAAGACTCAAATCCTAGGGGGAAGTCCCCCACACAAGGTTAGGCAAGATACTTACCTCAATGACGACACACCGATACTTTAAACTGCACTTCTTGAGTGAAAGGATCTCCGGACAGCTCAAATCTAACCAAATTAACTTCAAAGCATAAATAAAACACATAAGAAACTATTCCGTATTATAAAGTTTCAATCTTTAATAAAATCTAAGAATCGGTCCAAAAATCGACCCTGGGCCTGCACCTCGGAACCCGACAAGTTTTACAAAATCCGAATACCCATTCCAGTATGAGTTCAGCCATACCAAAATTACCAAATTCCGATAGCATTTCGCCCCTCAAATCATGAAATTTCATTTTGAAAATTTTCTTCAAAAACCAACATTTTCTCTAACTAAAAACACAATTTAAATGATACAAACAAAGACTAATTGATGTAATATATTTAAGTCTAAGTGAAGAATACTTACCCAATTGAATTATCTTAAAAACCCACCAAAAACGCTCAAAATCGAGGTCTACAAGTCCAACTATGATAAAATGGTGAAACCCTCGATTTTGGAATATATTCGGTCTGCCCAGATTTTTAAGCACCGCGATCGCGAGAGAGTAGACGCGATCGCGTAGAAGAAATAGTTGTTGGCCCAAAGTGTGATACGCGATGGCGGAAGAGCTTATGCGATCGCGTAGAAGGAAAAATGTTACTACCCAATTTTTGTGTTATGCGATCGTGTATAGGACAATGCGATCGCGAAAAGGAAAAAAATATTGAAGTCTAGAGCTACACTATGCGATCGCGAACCCGCCTATACGAATATGATGAAGGAAAATATGACAGGTCGACATTACACTATGCGATCACGGCTATGCCTATGCGATCGCATAGAAAGAAACACCAGATAGCAGAACAACAGTTCAAACATAGGGAAAAATGACCCGTGGCCCACCCGGAACACACCCGAGACCCCCGGAACCCCGTCTAAACACATAAACAAGTCACATAACCTAACACAGACTAGCTCAAGATTACGAATCACATTAAACAACACCCAAACAACAAATCAAACCATAAATCGAACTTATGAACTTTCAAATCCTCAAATTTCTAAACTCGTGCCGAAACCTAGTAAATCAATCCGGAATGACACCAAATTTTGCAGACAAGTCCAAAATGACATAACGGAGCTGATCCAACTCTTGGAATCGCATTCTGACTCCGATATTACAAATGTCAACTATGGGTCAAACTTATCCATTTTCCAAACTTCCACTTTTCCAACTTTTGCCGAAATGCCTCAATTTACCCTACGGACCTCCAAATCTGAATCGGCACGCGCACATAAGTTCAAAATCACCATACAAAGCTATTGGAATCATCAAAAATTCATTCCGGGTCCATATACTCAAAAGTCCAATTCCGGTCAAATTTTCACCATTTAAACTTCCGAAACTAGATTCCTTCTTCCAATTTGACTCTGAATCATCCGTTAGCTAAATTCAACCATGCCCGCAATTTGATACACATAATATGAAGTTGTTCAAAACCTTACGCCTCAGAATGAAGCTTAAATTCTCAAAACAACCGGCCGGGTCGTTACATGTTCCCTAAATGGGTTCACGTCATTTTGAATCTCCTCCGCATTGTCATGAATATCAATTCACACCTCCCCATTCAAATTCTGTTCACTCACTTGCTCTTCAACTATTGGATCATCATCATTTTCACTTCAACATCATCACTCACAACTTTCTTTTGCTTGGAGGTACTTGCTTTACCACCTCTACCGCTCCTTGTGGTCACCGCCATTGCATGGACGGTATTGTTCCCACCCTTCAGGTTTACTACCGTGTCATTAGGTGTGCCCCCTTAGGGCGAGTGTTCAAAGTTTGCGAATTCTAGCCAAGTTGGACCTCCAGGTTGCGGCTAAAAGTATTATGGGACGCCAATTGGGCATCGGAGTCAGCATTTTTCTTCATCATTTGCTGAAACATTGACTCAATCCATCCCATCTCATTATTGGACGAGCTAGGCCCTTGGGACGGAAATAGAGGTGGGTTGTTTGGTTGTTAAAACATTGGAGGCCTTTGAAAGTCCGACCCCCGATTACCTTGACTACCGTTATTCCACCCCTTGGTTGTTTTTGCCACCCCAGTTGCCTTGGTTACCTTGGTTGCTCCAATATTAGTTGTTGTTCCCCTAGTTGCTTTGGTTGTTGTTGTTTGCATTATTCCAATTTCCTTGTTAATTTTGATTTCCCCAATTTCCTTGGGAACTCCACTGTTGTTGATTCGGAGCATTGCCCCGTTGTCCTTGGTAATTGTTCACATACTGAACCTCTTCATTTTTCTCATCATACCCATCATCTTGGTTGTAACCACTACTACCTTGCTCATATTGATCTTGATTGCCTTGCATTTGTTGACCACGCTGTCTCCTCTTATTTACCAATAGATTAACCCCTTCCATTGCATTTACTCGCTTTGGTCCCTGAATCTGCTGAAGCTGTGCTTTGGCTAACTAGTTCATGGTTGTTGTCAACTCAGTTATGGGTTGTCCGTGGTCTTGAAGTTCCTTGTGAAGATTTATGACATGAGGGTCCCCCTGAGGAACATTTGCCCGACTCTGCTAGGTTGAGGAAGTGCCAGCCACTCATTAAGAATGTCACAGGTCTCGGCATAAGGCAGCTTCATAAAATTACCCCATGCAAGCTATTTACCACACATTGATTGGTCGTGTTTATACCCCGATAAAATGTCTGTTGGATCATTGCGTCAGTCATATCGTTGTTAGGGCATTCCTTGACCATAGTTCTATATCTATCCTAGATTTCATGAAGGGGTTCATTTGGCTCCTGTTTAAAAGCTAAGATCTCATCTCTTAATGTAGCCATATGTCCCGGTGAGAAAACCTTGGCTATAAACTTGTCGGCCAACTCATCCCACATGGTGATGGAATGGTTGTGGAGTCTTTCGAGCTAGTCCAAAGCTTTTCCTCTAAGTGAAAAAGGGAACAATCTCAGTCTCAATACATCCTCCGACACATTTGTCTGCTTGCTTCCCCAGCAGGTATCCACAAAGCCCTTTAGATATTTATATGCATTCTGATGGGGAGCGCCTGTGAAGTACCCTCTTTGCTCCAATAAGGTCAACATGACATTTGTAATCCGAAAATTGCCCGCTCGGATCCGAGGTTGGACAATTGCACTTGCTTAACCTTCATTTGGAAACACCCGAAGAGCTGCTCGAGAAGGAACTGAGGGAGGGTCTGGAATGTTTTCATTGGCCTGGCGGCCTCTTCTTTGAGCTTGAGGTACTAGAGGCACCTTATCTTCAACATTATCATCTACCTCCTCCCCCGGGAGAACATTTCTGATATAGCCGGAATAGAATAAAGGAATGATTCAATCTTCTATTATTTTAGAGCCGACGCCTCCTTTTTTGCCTTTCTATCTATACTTCCCATCCCAGCAAATTATGGAACAAGCAACGGCTTTCGCGCGAAAAAGTTTTTTTGCTGGGCCTCGCTTGCACATTTATGGGTTTGACCTTTCGTCCCTGTACTTTCCCCCTCCCCACTCTTTCTTAGAATTCAACATTTATGATTTGTTTTGCATCTTGTTCGTCCACTCTTCATTCAGGGTGATTCAAACCAGGGGAGGATCTTCCACCTTGTTGGTCATAGCACCAGTACTTGAACGCTTACTCTTACAGTTCTTCTCAGGTTCACCTCTTTTGGATGCCCTGAGGTTAAATCCATCCAATTTGAATTGGTATTTTTCTACATCAAAATTATTGTGAAGAGACATCTAAAATAACTAGTCTTGGACAGTTTATTTGTGAAAATGTTTGTATAGCCAAAAATGGACCGCCCCTCAAATCGGGTCAAGTTATACTTGTTCAAGTTGACTCGATAGTGATACGATCAACTAAGCCTTATTTGGCCACCCCTGGAGCAACTGTTCATGGCCATTATGGGGAAACCCTTTACGAAGGAGATACATTAGTTATATTTATATATGAAAAATCGAGATCTGGTGATATAACACAAGGTCTTCCAAAAGTAGAACATGTGTTAGAAGTGTGTTCGGTTGATTCAATATCCATGAATCTAGAAAAGAGGATTGAGGGTTGGAACAAATGTTTAACAAGAATTCTTGGAATTCCTTGATTGGTTCTGAGCTAACTATAGCGCAAAGCCGAATCACTTTAGTTAATAAAATCCAATAGGTTTATCGCTCCCAGAGGGTGCAGATTCATAACAGGCATATAGAAATTATTATACGTCAAATAATATCAAAAGTGTTGGTTTCAGAAGATGGAATGTCTAATATTTTTTCAACTGGAGAACTTATTGGATTGTTGCGAGCAGAACGAATAGGGAGCGCGTTGGAAGAAGCGATCTGTTACCGAGCTGTCTTATTGGGAATAACAAGAGCATCTCTCAATACTCAAAATTTCATATCTGAAGCGAGTTTTCAAGAAACTGCTCGAGTTTTAGCAAAAGCAGTTCTCCGGGGTCGTATCGATTTGTTGAAATGCCTGAAAGAGAACATTGTTTGGGGGTGGGGGTGATACCCGTTGGTACCGGATTCAAGGGATTAGTGCACCCTTCAAAATAACACAACAACATTCCTTTGGAAACAAAAAAAAAGAATCTATTCGAGGGGGAGATTAGAAATATTTTGTTCCACCACAGAAAATTATTTGATTCTTGTCTTTCAAAAAATTTCCACGATATACCCGAACAATCTTTTATAGAATTTAATGATTCCTAACAATGGATTCATCTCTTTCACTATCTGCATTTGGTATGGTTATTTGCTTTGGTAATAAAAGAATAATGAATAGAAAAGAATAATGGTTTGGGTCATGTATCTACGGAATCTACGGTAGAAGAGAAGGTTCCATCGAAACAATTATTTATTTTAGTACAGGGTTCCTCGTCTTTTTTTTTTAAAGAATAAAAAAAAGGGGGAGGGTGTGGGGAGAAATGACAAGAAGTTATTGGAACATAAATTTGGAAGAGATGATGGAAGCAAGATTTAGTTTTTGCAAAGCGTAAGGGTATTCATATTACAAATCTTACTAGAACTGCTTGTTTTTTTATCAGAAGCTTCTGATTTAGTTTTTGACGCAGCAAGTAGGGGAAAATAATTCTTAATTGTTGGTACCAAAAATAAAGCAACTGATTCAGTAGAGTGGGTTGCAATAAGGGCCCGGTGTCATTATGTTAATAAAAATGACTTGGCTGTATGTTAACGAATTGGTCCACTACCGAAACAAGACTTCATAAGTTCAGGGACCTCGGAATAGAACAAAAAACATGGAGACTCAACCGTCTCCTGAAAAGAGATGCAGAAGACAATTATCTCGCTTGCAAACATATCTGGGCGGGAATAAATATATGACAGGGGTACCCGATATTGTAATCATCATTGATCAGCACGAAGAATATATGGTCATGTGAGAGTGTATTAACTGATACAAATTGTGACCCCGATCTCGCAGATATTTCAATTCCAGCGAATGATGACGCCATATCCTCAATCCAATTAATTCTTAACAAATTAGTATTCACAATTTGTGAGGGTCGTTCTAGCTATATAAGAAATCCTTGATTAATAATAACAAAATAAGATAAATAACTTACTTCAGAAATCCCTTATGGAATCGCTTACTATTTTTGAATTTTAAAAAAGAGATAAAAATAGCTGGGGATATTATGTGATTTATTAGTATTCTAAATCTTAGTTGGTATTCAAAATATCCGATTCAAGTAGACAAAGAGATAGTTGAATCAATTTTTTTTTAAAGTTCAATTTTTTCAGAGGGCAAGACAATAGGAATGTTCTATCATGTTCCATCAATACTCTAAGGGGTTATACGATATATCCGGTGTGGAAGTAGGTCAACATTTCTATTGGAAAATAGGGGGTTTCCAAGTACATGGCCAAGTACTTATTACTTCTTGGGTTGTAATTTCTATCTTATTAGGTTCAGCCATTATAGCTGTTCGGAACCCACAAACCATTCCGACCGGGGGTCAGAATTTCTTTGAATATGTTCTTGAATTTATTCGAGATGTGAGTAAAACTCAAATTGGCGAAGAATATGGGCCCTGGGTTTCTTTTATTGTCACTATGTTTTTATTTATTTTTGTTTCTAATTGGTCAGGAGCTCTTTTACCTTGGAAAATCATACAATTACCTCATGGGGAGTTAGCCGCATCCACGAATGATATAAATAATAATGTTGCTTTGGCTTTACTCATATCAGTGGCATATTTCTATGCGGGTCTTACAAAAAAAGGATTAGGTTAATTCGAAAAATATATTCAACCAACCCCAATCCTTTTACCCATTAACATCTTAGAAGATTTCACAAAACATTTGTCACTTAGTTTATGACTTTTCGGGAATATCTTAGCTGATGAATTAGTAGTTATTGTTCTTGTTTCTTTAGTACCTTTAGTAGTTACTATGGATTATTTACAAGTGGTATTCAAGATCTTATTTTTGCAAGTTTAGCTGCGGCTTATATAGGTGAATTCATGGAGGGCCACTATTGAAATAGTCTTATTTAGCTTAGCCCAAAGCAATGTATAAATATGGTGGGTGGCTTAAGAGAATTACTTAACTTAGGGAATAGAATAGGGAAATCTAAATATACAATAATTTTATATACGATCTAGAGTGATATCAAAAAAAATATGATGATATTAAAGAGTAAGGAGAAAAAGATCTAAAAAAAAGATATTTTTCCTAAAATTCCCCTTTCCTTCACTTAATATCATACTTCGTCTCAATAAATATTCACTTTAGATTTCTTAGTCCATCTCATTATTAATTCATTGTTAAAACAATTTGAATATAAGAATTTTTGTCAATAATTATAATTCTTGTTGTATAGGTTTATGACGTGTAATTAAATAAAATAAAATAAAAAAGGGCAAAACGATTTCCCTTTCAGTTGATTTTATTCAACGATTGACAAAAATATTAATAAATAATAAATAGATTATTCATTTTATTAATAAATTGCATGAACTTAGATAAATCAAATAATAATAATTCTATACGTATGGAATTATTCGGCCTAATCAATTTGTCCATTTAGATTTATCTAGGTGGAATAATAAGAAAAGGTAAGGTTCAAACGAATTTACAAAATAGGAATTCTTTGAGTATTTTTGAAAGGGTCGGTTAGGAGAGGGAGGTATCTGTAATTGAATAACTATAAGCCAACCTTTCTAGATATTTCGATGCTTGATTCTTGAATAGGATTGAATCTAAGATGAGTGCTTGGTTTACATTATGGAAGAAAGACATGTATATGTGATATTAGATATTGACTAGGGCTAGTTATATATGAAACGAACTAAAGATATATTTTACTACTCTAGGGGATTCTAATAGACTAGAAGTCTTTCTGGCCCCTTGTGACTGTGAATTGAATGAATAAACGGATGAAATCAAGAAATAAATCAACTAACAGTTCGAACCAAGAAATGGAAGAACGAAAGTTGTACGGGTTCACAAAGACTCTGTGGCTAAAAAGTAAAAAGATATATTGAAGTAGTTCTGATGATTCAATAATCTTATTACTTCAATCTGAAGTTCTTAGTTACTTAGACTGGATGAGTCCTAGCGAGGGAATAATTAAGTCATAACTCATTGGTTGATTGTATCATTAACCATTTCTTTATTTTGGTACGAGGAACTTATCATGAATCCACTGATTTCCACCGCTTCCGTTATTGTTGCTGGATTGGCCATAGGGCTTGCTTCTATTGGACCCGGAGTTGGTCAAGGGACTGATGCAGGTCAAACTGTAGAGGGTATCGCGAGACAGCTTGAGGCAGAGGGAAAAATATGAGGTACGCTATTGCTTAGTCTAGCTTTTATGGAAGCTTTAACAATTTATGGACTAGTTGTAGCATTAGCACTTTTATTTGTGAATCATTTTGTTTAATCTTAGCTTAGAAATATGAAAAATAAATACATTTTTCATATTTTATTGCCTTCGACTTGTCGTTTTCTTTTTCAAATTCTATCAAGATTTCCCTCCTCCAATTCTTTATTCTTTGAGAAAAGAACCTACGGTAAGGGCTGATTTGCAGATGAGGAATTAACATACTGACTCGCTTTCATCCTTCCCGTTCATAGACCAAAGGAAACTCTTTTTAGTAAGTGTTAGTATTCCAATAACCAATAAAAGGGCTAGTTCATTAGTTCATAATTTAAAACTAACTCGATTATCTTTTATTTCTTGACTAAATTTCAGAAAAAATAAAAGAATAAATAAAAAGAGGGGCGAAGTGCTACAAAAGAACTCTGTTCGATTTTTTAGTCTATCTATAAGAGGAGATCATATGAAAAACATAACCGATTCTTTCGTTTCTTTGGGCCACTGGCCATCTGCCAGGAGTTTCGGGTTTAATACCGATATTTTAGCAACAAATCCAATAAATCTAAGTGTAGTGCTTGGTGTATTGATTTTTTTTTGGAAAGGGAGTGTGTGTGAGTTGTTTATTTCAAGAATAGGCTGGACCACCCAGTTGTACCCTTTTTCCGTTGTAACTAGGAAAGAGAGGTGCATGATCTTGCAAATTACTTCTTTCTCTTGTTTGAGACAAGTCGTGAATCTAGAATATTGTAGTCTTTTACAGTGAAAGAAGTTGGGACGAGGTTGTCAATAATAGATTACCTAGAGAAATAGGTAAAAGAAATTTCCACCTTGATAATTATTTGCCATTTTGTACCTGAATCGATTAACTCACACAAGTTAGTAAGTCAGAAGGAAAGAAAAACAAGACACACAACTAGTCAGATAGATAGCTAAAACTATTTAACTCCACGACAACGGCAACAAAAAATGATCGGCTCCAACCCTGCACTACTATATAATGGCGAGGAGTGGTCGATGCAGCTTTACTGGAAAGGTCGGGATCGATTTTCATAGGGAGTTAAGATTGGTTGGGAGTTGGGTTTCTATCTAATCTAGCTATGTGTGTTGCTTTTAATTGCACTTCTAACCATGCTTGGATTTGTTTCTATTTTATGTTTAATGCTATTGGTTACTGAAAATAATCTAAGTACAATGTTTTGTAAGAGTTTTCTCAATTTATAAAAAGCACTAGGGAAGTGACTTACACCTAGGCGAGTATCTAATGAGATCTAAAATTTAGGACAAGCTTGTTATATTTGGGGTCGTGATATAACCTTTACACATAATTACTCACTCTATACCTCTCGATAGTTTGAGTGACTTTGCCCTAATTGTCTTTCTCAAGCCTAATTAGGTGTTCAAACAATACAAGTAAAATTGGATCAAGTCGTGTATTACTATATCTAGGTTTAACCCTTTAATTGGGGCTATCAATCTCTTGAATGCACCCCAATTCCTTGTTAGCCTAATTTTTCTAGACTCAGTCCCTCATTCTCAAGAAGAGTCTAAGTCATAAAGGCACGAATCAGTGTTTGCAACCACCAATTCTAAATTTAAAGCATGAATCAAGTTAAATATCACTAACTCATAAACAATTAAGTCCTAAAATTGAAGACCCTTTAAATACCCACACTAGGGTTGGGTCACAACCCTAGCTAATAGGTTTAGCTACTCATAACCAAGGTAAAAATCAAAGATGGAGATGAAATATAAGCCATAAAAGTTGATTACAAGAATCATATCTAAGAATATAAGCTAAAGCTGCTCTAAAATTACTCTAAAAGGTAAAGTACGACTGTTCACGAGCTCACTGATACAAAAGATAACCTAAAAATGTGAAAAAGATCTATTTATACACAGCTAAAATTACTGAACAAAAATACCCCTACGAGGGTTCCGATGTCAGCGAAATACTAGGCGCCTCATGATCGCAGCGGACTCAACCTAAGGAAGAGTGGGCGCTAATACTTTTACCCAATAGCGGTATCGGGGTCAATTTTCCACAGGGAGCTTCAATTTGGAGTTGAGTGTTTGTATGGTCTAGGACTATGTTTTAGCTCCTAATTGATCTTCTAACATTTTTGGTTTTCTTTTGATTATCAACTACAATTTATCAACTACAAGTGTAAAGCTAAGTTAGGCTAAGATATAGATTCTAAGTTGTATGCAATATAGAGAAAGGCACTAGGGTCGTGGCATGTACCTAGGTGGTCAACTAACGGGTAGAGATTCCTAATGCAAGAATGATGAATATGGGACTTATGCTATAACCGTTGCACTTTTGTGGGTACTCTCACACCTCTTGGTAGAGAGAGTGATTTTGCCCAATTGACTCTCTCGAGACCAATTGGGTAGGCCAATTTGCCCAAGCAACTTATGGTTCAAGTTGGGTAATTACTCTCTCGAGGTTTAACCCGTTAATTGGGACTACCATTCTCATGGGTCCATCCCAATTCCTTGTTGGAATTAATCTTGGGGTCATAGACTCTCTTTCTCAAGAAGAGTTAAAACTCACTAAGCTAGACTTAGTGTTTGCAACCACCAAATCTTAATGAAAATATAAGATAAAATCCAAATAACAAATACCCAACATCATTCGTGCACTAAACAATCACACCCATTAATTACCCACACTAGGGTTGAGCCACAATCCTAGCTAATGGGTTTATCTAGCCATAATAGAAACAGAAATTGAAAAAATAGTAGATGAAATTGACATAATAATTAACTACAAAGTTAATCTACTCAAATCCACGTTAATACTAGAAGAAATTGCCCAAAATGGACTAAAACTATGAAATCTCGAGTTTAGCTGCTATCTGATAAAAAACCAAAACTAAAAACTACACCCAAAAAGTAAAATGTTCTATTTATACTACACAGGAAAAATCGGACAAAAATACCCTTGAGAGTCTGGCGCGGACACACAAATGACGCGCGGCCGCGTAGGGGTTTGGGTCTTCATATCTTGCTTCTGACACTTGGGGACGCGCACCGCGCAAATGCGACGCGCGGCCACGTAGGGCATTTCCACGCGGACCGCACTGATTAGGTGTGCGGCCGCGTGGGCTTTTGCCTTGAATGACTGAGTCTCTGACACTCTTGGGCGCGGACCACGTGGAAAGGAGCACAGACCGCGCATCTTGACTTGAAAATTGCATGGTCTCTGAACTATCCTGCGCGGCCGCGTGGCAAAGCAGTACGGACCGCGCAGGTTGACCTGGAAATTGCCCAGCCTCTGAACTCTCCTGTGCGGCTGCGTGACAAATCAGTGCTGACCGCACAGGTCATTTTGTTCCCCACTTCAGTTGTCTTTTGACACTTGGCAGATTTCACTCCTTTTTGAGTCGATCTTTGGTATTTGTCATCTTGTCGCTCAAACCTACAATCAAGCACAACTTGTAATCATTTGGGACTAATTTATGGCAGTTAATGCACAAAGCTTAGGTAAGAATGGGTATAAAACATGTAGAAATCACAGTTATCAACTCCCCCAAACTTAAACCTTTGCTTGTCCTCAAGCAAATAAAATGAGACCTACCCCTCAATGGAAAACACCCAAGTAATTCCTGTTTATCCTAAAGTAACCTCAACAAGCATCAATTGGGACTAACAATTGCCCTCAATGCGAATGCATCATTAACACATTTAAACTTTGAAAACTTGTGGATCAAGTGTGACACAAGAGCATCAAGAGTTGACACATTTCATCAAGGAACCTTTCTCAATTTCTTTGGTCATTGTTGAACCCAAACTCACACATCCTCGACTTTCCCTAAGTGAACCTCACCTTTTTAGAGTATTTGCACACAAATCGAGGTGAATGGACTTCTCTCTCATCTCTCACAAAGAAAAGTCCCTAGGTCCGGCTCTAAGTACCATATGCTTGCCCCTTATGTAAGTATCCACTAATGTAGGCTTCCCTCAACTCAAGATCATATAGGGCTTTTGAGGAGTCATTGTGAAGGCTTTGGGTAAAGGTAGGACATATTTTTGTTCAAATGGGTTCAATCTTCCCTTAAACACTTCTTTTGATTTATTTTTGCACACTTTCTTGACTCAATTGAGTAATTCACTTCTTTCAAGGGGTTAGAGAGACACATTGTCACTCTTTCTTTTGCAATTCAAACCTTTTTTTTCCTTTTTACTACTTTTCCACACCTTTTTCACTTTTTTGTTGTCCTTGGATTCCCTTTTTGGTTCTTATTCATTTTTGTCTTTTTCTCATTTTCATTGCCTCCCTTTTCTTTTGCTTTTGCGCCTTTTTACCACATCGATGCCTTTCTTGTCTCTCCCCCCCAAACTTAGACATTTGCCATTTACTCAAGGGAAGATTTGGGTGCCAAGAGAGGGTCTCATTAAGAACGGGTATAGGCTTGTAGCTTGGTTCATGAAAGAAAAAGGTTTAAGGCTCAAAAGGGGTGAACTAGGGATTATTTCATTGGTAGGTCATGGAAATTGTTCAAGTTTTGCATTTTGGATCAAGAAGAGCCTATAATCACGTCTCAAGTCAAGTTCCACCTATGATTTCGCCTCAACAAACCTTCAGGTCAAGTTCTAGACTATCGGCTCAGTACTTGGGCTCACGATTCGAATTCTCACTACACACACTCAAGGATTGCCAAAGACGGAGTCGAGGGCCCACAACGACCTTAGATATGATTCAAGCGCACAATGGCCCAAAATGACCACATGATGATTGTTTGGTCAACACAAGAGTCTCAAGGCCACAACTTTCACCATCCTAAACACAACATAATGTCTTTGACCATAGGATCAAAGGCAAATGTGCTAGGCCCAAGTGAAGCTTTGCCTGAGGTACCCTTAACTACAAAAACTTGAAAATCAAAAAGAAAAATCACAAACGGACTCAAACCCTTAAGAAGGTTGTCACGCCATCTATCATTGGGAAGAGTCACCCGGTTCGCACAACACTCTACCCTGGGAAAGAACCGTGGCATTAAGAAAACCAAGGGCTTATTGCAAATGCCAAAACAAAACAAAAAGACTACGAGCCTGACTTTGCAACTAAAACGAAAAATTTTAACGAAAAATAGAAAACCAAAATGAAAATCGAATGAATATGTACAAAAGGGGAGTAGAATATACAACCCGGGGGAATGAATATATACATAGAGTTTAAGAGCATCTAGAATGAACAAGTTATATACAAGCCATCTACAACTACGAATGTGCTGAAAGAAAAAGAATATATACAGTAATCCAACAGTCAATCAAAATAGTAGGGCCACACCCCCACGAATAAAAGCTAGCATTGTCCCCAATGCTAACTATCAAAATAAGCACCAAAATGAAATAAAGGGTATAGAAAGGCCCCTCAAGCCTCATCCGTCACCCTGTGCTGGTCAGTGGCTCCTAAGTCCTCTGTACTGGCGGGGACCTCAGATTGGTCCCCGGCATGCTGCTGCTGTGCAGCTGGGACAGGTGCCTGCTCAAGAACTGGCTCATCAACTGGTGGGGTAGTGAAGTGACTCTCCTGAACCGGTGCTACCTCAATCACAACTCCCTTAGTGCTAGGGAGTTTCCTCTTCTTCCTCGGCCTCTGCTCTTCCTCCTGTACCTGTGTTATTGCTGGCTCTACAGCCGGATCCCCAAATAGTAGGTCAATTGGAAATTTATCCGCCATGAGCTTGTCTACATCCACTCTCAACTGTGTCACTGACTCCTTGGAAGCCTTCTGCTTCCTCAGCTTCTTGTGCTCCTGAGCCAATTTCTCCAACGCTTTGCTATATGCCCCAACCGCCTTAGTCAATGCATCCTACATCGCCATCATCTTTTCCTGGTTGGCCAGGATCTTCTTCAGTGCATCCTCAATGGAGGAAGGAATCTCAACAGTAACTGGTGCTCCCTGTGCCTGTACAACAGTGGTCAATGTAGACAACTTGGATGTCGCAGCTGACATCTAGTTGTTCAAACTGGCAAGGGAATGGGTGAGCTGGTTTGCGGTGAACCGGTGAGTCTTTGATAAAGGGACTACCGGGTCAGCTGCAATAGAAGGACCAGCTGCTGACGACGGACCTGGAGGCAATGCCTCATCAGTAGCAGGAATGGTGGAAGGCTCACTGGGCTGCTCAAAGACCGCTAGCTCCTCAGACTGGCCAGGTGCGGTGGAAGTAGATGCCACATTCTTCTTGCCCCTCTTCGGGTTGTTTGGACCCAACTGACTATACCATGAGTACGGGGCCACCGGAGGTACCTTGACATCATATTTCTTTTTCTTCACTTTCAATTCTCTGAAGTACAAAGAGAGTGTGTTTGGGAAGGGGTAGTTTGTTTGGGTCTCATTACCAACTGTAGAAATCACTCTCGACATAATATTACCCACATTCAGAGGGAAACCTGCCATGATAGATGCTACCAAGATAGCACGAGAAAGGGGAATAGAGTGATCATGTGTAGACGGGTCAAGTCGACTACACACGAAAGTCAACCACCCTTTGGCTTCAAAGTTCAGGGTGTTCCTAAAGATCTTTTCTTGTACTTTCAACCAGACTGGGACTGTACCCGGGGCTGCCAAGTGCTCGGCCAACCAAGGACGAACCTCCTCTTTCATTGCTAGCTTTTCTAAATATTGTGATTCATCCTCTTCTTCGAACCCCAGGAATTCATTCAACGATTTGCCAACAAACACAACTATCTTGTCCCTCACTTTAGTTGCTTTTGAGTCCCGAACTACATGGTGAGCATTGCTGTAGAACTCCTTCACCATATGCTCATTCGCCATCTCAACACGTTCTTTGAAGAAGCTCCAACCCTCTCTAGTGCGGAATTGTGCTTGCACATGAGGGTTGAGAGGGACAAGATCAGCATCTATGAACTGCCTCTCCGGAATCAGTTTCCTTTTGGGCCACCACTCCCGGAACCTGTGGAAAGCAACCTCACTAACAAACCTGTCTGCCCATGCCTTCGGTTTTCTAGTACGCTCTATCCCCCCGACCTGTGGCTCACCTCCCTCAGCATACCCTCCACTCTCTTCTGATAATGAAGTTGTGGGAGATGTAGAGTATTTCTCTTCTTCTCTTGCTACAGACTCATCAGACGAGTCCGAGATGACATTAACCGGCTTCTTGGAGGAGGCTACATTACCATGATCCTGGGAAGGGGAATCATGGAGCTGAAATGAAATGGACATGTGGGTGGGGGCAGACTCCAAGGTAATGCTCCGTGAACCTGCATACTCACTCCCCGTGGAATGAGATGCAGCTCTCTCAGCTTCCCCGATTATCTTTCGGGTTTTCTTTATCAATTCCCTAGTTTTTGGAGTGAGTTTCACAATCCTCTTGATTTTCCCCCCTTGGGAGGAACCACCTCTCTCGGGTTGTTTTTCTTTGCCCGCTCATTTTTGAACCATTGTCTGCAAGGAATACATGTCTAACATTGTTAGTAGAGGCACATAAGGTGAAGTAGACAGTTCAGTTGAATGCAAAGTTTGCAGACACAGTGACACAGACAGAGGGGCGTGGACCGCACCAAAAGGCACGCGGTCCGCGCAGTATACTAACACCCATACATACCTTTCTGAATAAACCGACACGGACCGCACAGAAATGGTACGCGACCGCGTTGGTTCAGCGCGGACTGCACAGAAATGGTACCCGGTACGCGCAGGTGAAATACCCAAATGTTGACCTCTCTGAACTCTTCACACGCGGTCCGCACTGTTTTGGACCGCGGCCACGCTAGGCTCGCGCGGACCGCACATAAATGACACGCGGACCACGTAGAGAGGTTCATCATCTCTTAACCAGAGTCACGCGGACCGCGCACAAATGCTGCGCGGCCGCGTAGGGCTAATTTAACTGAGCTGGGTGTTTGTTCAATTAAATCCAATTTTTGTTCACCTTTGTGGGTCCTAAGTGTCCCCACTCAGTTATTTAACAAGATTCCATGCCCATGATTAAACAAAAACACACAAAAATCTAAGCTAACAATTAAACTAAGAAGAAAAAGATGAAAGTAAGAAGTTACACTAGTAAAAAGCAATTAAACGAAACAAAAATTAGACTACTATTGAAATGAATGAGAGTTGTTACCAGGGATTAATGAGATTTCAACTATGTGCACAATTAGTCTTGATGAACAGTGAAAACTATAGCTCAGGTGCAAATTTGGCGAAAAGGTTAAAATGAGGCCCAAGGCCTCTATTTATAGAAAAACCTTGGGACCCAGTACCTACCTACCAGCGCGGCAGCACAAAAAGGGACGTGAACCGCGCTGCATTTTGCATCCTACACATTAGTTGTTCAATCCACGCGGACCGCACTGTTTTGGTGCGCGGCCGCGTGGGACTTTGTCAGAGACTTGGTAATTTCAGCCATCCCAGCGCGGACCGCACTGCTTTGGTGCGCGACCGCGTGGGACTTTGTCAGACATGTAATTCTGGGTCCTCCAGTGCGGACCGCACAGAAATGTCACGCGGCCGCGCTGGATCTTCTGGGCCTTAACCTTTCAGCTGCTCAAACCTACGCGGACCACACTGTTTTTCTGCGCGGTCGCGTAGGCAATATTCAGAGACTGACCATTTTGTACTTTTGCCCTGCACTGGTTCAACATTATCCCTGCAACACTTCACAAACTATCAGCTCAAAAATCCTACTCTACAATAGAAAAACAAAGAAAAAGAAAAAGACATGGGTTGCCTCCCAAGAAGCGCCTTATTTAACGTCGCGGCACGACGCATGTTACCATCACAGTCATTTCAAATGAATGAGTGCCACCACGTGGCTGTCATCAATCTTGCCCAAATAGTGCTTGACACGATGCCCATTGACCCGGAAAACTTCACCATTCTTATTTTTGAGATCAATGGAACCAAAAGGAGTTACACCAACCACTTCAAATGGGCCGCTCCACTTAGACTTTAGCTTGCCCGGAAATAACCTCAATCGGGAGTTGAAAAGAAGAACCATGTCACCAACTTTGAATTCCTTCCCTCGGGCATACTTGTCGTGAAGGTACTTCATCTTGTCCTTATACAAGGACGAGCTGGAGTAAGCATGAAACCTAAACTCATCAAGTTCATTCAATTGCTCAACCCGGAGATTTGCAGCGACATCCCATTCTAAGTTCAACTTTTTCAGGACCCACATAGCCTTATGTTCCAATTCTACCGGAAGATGACAAGCCTTCCCAAACACCAACCGATACGGCGACATACCAATCAGAGTCTTGAAAGCTGTACGATAAGCCCAAAGAGCATCATCCAATTTCTTCGACCAGTCGGTCCTATTTGCATTGACAGTCTTGGATAAAATACTCTTGATTTCACGGTTTGACACCTCAACTTGGCCACTCGCTTGAGGATGATAAGGAGTGGTCACCTTGTGATTTACCCCATACTTGGCTAGCAACGAGTCAAAAGCCCGGTTGCAAAAATGAGAACCCCCGTCACTAATGATAGCACGTGGAGTGCCAAACCTCGTGAAGATACTCCTTTTTAAGAATGCCACCACACTTCGAGCTTCATTATTTGGCAAAGCTATGGCCTTAACCCATTTCGACACATAATCAACCGCTACCAAGATGTAGGTGTTGCCACAAGAACTTACGAATGGTCCCATAAAGTCTGTCCCCCAAACATCAAAAATGTCAACCTCTAGAATCGTGTTAAGGGGCATCTCATCTTTCTTCGAAATCCCTCCGGCACGTTGGCATTCATCACATCTTTTCACAAAGTCACCGGCATCCTTGAACAAAGAAGGCCAATAGAAACCACAACTCAACACTTTAGACGACATTCTCGCCCCGCCATGATGGCCACCATAGGGCGAAGAGTGACAAGCTTCCACAATACTCAATTGCTCTTCTTCGGGAACACACCAGCGAATTACACCGTCGGTGCAAATTTTGAAAAGATACGGCTCATCCCAATAGTAGTCCAAAAAATCCCGCTTGAGCTTCTACCTTTGGTTAGAAGAGAGCTCATACGGAACCACACCAGTAACAAGATAATTGGCAATGTCGGCAAACCATGGCATGTCTAGAATTGAAACCGAGAGGAGCTGTTCATCCGGAAAAGCATCATTTATCTCAAGGCCGTCCAAAGGCCTCCCTTCCTCCTCCAATCGAGACAAGTGGTCTGCCACTTGATTTTTATTACCCTTTCTATCAACAATCACCAAATCAAATTCTTGAAGAAGAAGTACCCATCTCATTAACCTCGCTTTTGAATCTTTCTTCGTCATCAAGTACCTAAGGGCGGCGTGATCGGTATGAATAATCACTTTTGTCCCCATAAGGTATGGGCGAAAATTCTCCATGGCAAAAACAGTAGCAAGCAATTCCTTTTCGGTGACCGTATAGTTCCTTTGAGCTTCTTTCATTGTCTTACTTGAGTAGTACACCGGATGGAATATTTTGTTGATTCTTTGGCCCAAGACCGCCCCCACCGCAATATCACTAGCATCGCACATAAGCTCAAAGGGCAAGCTCCAATTTGGTGCGGTAATGATGGGGGTAGTCATCAACTTTTGCTTTAGAAGCTCGAAAGCCTCCATACATCTCTCATCGAACACATATTTGGCATCTTTCTCTAGAAATTTACACAACGGGTTAACTACCTTAGAAATTTTTTTGATGAATCTTCGGTAAAAACCCGCGTGTCCAAGAAAACTCCTCACCCCTTTGACAGAAGTAGGGGAAGGGAGCCTTGAGATCACTTCAATTTTCGCCTTATCAACCTCAATCCCTCTTTTTGAAATTTTGTGACCCAACACAATTCCTTCTTCTACCATAAAATGGCATTTCTCCCAATTGAGAACCAAGTTTATGTCTTCGCATCGGGCCAACACACGATCCAAGTTTTGCAAGCATTCACCAAATGAGTCCCCAACCACCCTAAAATCATCCATGAAGACCTCCAATATGTCCTCCACCATGTCGGTGAAGATTGCCATCATACATCGTTAGAAGGTCGTCGGTGCATTACCTAATCCAAATGGCATTCGAGAGAAGGCGAATGTGCCATAAGGACATGTGAAGGTTGTCTTTTCTTGGTCTTCCGGGGCAATGAGAATTTGGTTATAGCCTGAATACCCATCCAAAAAACAATAGAAAGCCCGGCCCGCAAGACGATCAAGCATTTGGTCCAAGAACGGCAATGGGAAATGATCCTTTCTAGTAACCTTGTTCAACTTCCGGTAGTCCATGCATACCCTCCAACCCGTCACAGTACGAATCGGAATAAGTTCATTGTTGTCATTGGTCACCACCGTCATTCCTCCCTTCTTTGGCACACATTGTACCGGAGAAGTCCACAAACTGTCAGAAATTGGATACACCACACCGGCGTCAAGCCACTTGATGACTTCCTTTTTGACCACCTCTTGCATGGCCTCATTGAGTCTCCTTTGATGTTCAAGAGACGGCCTAGCATCCTCCTCCAATATTATCTTGTGCATGCAAAACGCGGGGCTAATACCCCGAATATCCGCCAAGGTCCATCCAATTGCCCGCTTGCGCCTTTGAAGAACCCCCAAAGTGGCGTCAACCTGCACGTTAGTCAAGCAAGAAGAAAGAATAACCGGTAAAGTGAAATTAGGACCAAGAAATTCATACCTGAGGTGAGGAGGAAGTGGTTTCAACTCCAACACCGGTGGCTCCTCAATAGATGGCTTGGTGGGTGGAGTTTTGCGATTTTCAAGATCAAGAGATAACTTCCTCGGTTCATAAGAATATGAGCCCATGCCATGTAATGTGTTCACACACTCCACCCTTCTAGCATCATCATCAACATCCATGTTCAATAGCACGGCCTCAAGTGGGTCCTCAACATTTGCCATTGCGCTTGTGTCATCCACTATCACCGCCGTGACAATGTCAACAAACGAACATACCTCGGTGCTATCCGGTTGCCTCATTGATTTGCACACGTGGAACACCACCTTTTCATCTCCAACACGAAAGGTCAATTCTCCCGCTTCCACATCAACCAAGGCCTTCCCCGTAGCTTGGAAGGGCCTTCAAAGAATGATAGGCACCTCGAAATCCACTTCGCAATTCAAGATCACGAAATCGGCCGGCAATATGAACTTATCAACACGAACAATGACATTATCAATAATCCCCAAAGGCCGCTTCATTGACCGGTCCGCCATTTGAAGCCTCATAGAAGTTGGACGAGGTTGTCCGATACCCAAGGTCTTGAAGACCGAATATGGCATGAGATTGATACTTGCCCCCAAGTCACATAGGGCTTTTGCGAAATCGGCACTTCCAATGGTACATGGTATTGTGAATGCTCTGGGATCCTCAAGTTTCGGAGCCATAGAATGCACAATTGCGCTCACTTGATGGGTCATCTTGATTGTCTCACACTCCATTGATCTCTTTTTTGTAACCAAATCTTTCATGAACTTTGCGTATCCCGACATTTGCTCGAGTGCCTCCACCAAAGGCACGTTGATAGTTAAACTCTTCATCATTTCAATGAATTTCTTAAATTGGTTGTCACCCTTTTGCTTGGCCAACCTTTGAGGATATGGCGGAGGAGGTCTAGGCAAGGGTGCCTACGCTTTTGGCACCACCGGTTCGGGCATATCAATGACGTGTTCCCTAGATGGGTTCACGGCCTCTTGAGTCTCCTCCTCACCCTCATCAATTTCAATTCTCACATCATCATTTGCACTTTGTTCAACAACATCCTCAACTACCAACGTGATCTCATCATTTCGTAACTCATCTTCATCTACCGTAACTTGGTTTCCTCGTGAGGCATGCACAGCACCGCCTCTTCCACTTCGCGTTGTCACCGCCATCACATGATTATTGTGCCCACCCTTGGGGTTTACTACCGTATCACTTGGTAGAGCACCCTTTGGGCGAGTATTTAAAGACTGAGAGATTTGGCCTAATTGCACTTCCAAGTTCCGGATAGATGTGTTATACGAAGCTAATTGGGCCTCGGAATCTTGGTTCTTTTTCATCATTTGCTCGAACATGCTTTCAATTCTCCCCATCTCGCTTCCGGACGAACTCAGACCTTGAGAAGGAAAGGGGGTGGATTGTTCGGTTGTTGGTACATGGGGCCCCTTTGAAAACCTTGCCCCCGGTTGCCTTGGTTCCTGCCATTGTTCCACCCTCCTTGATTGTTGTTGTTGCCCCAATTATTGTTATTACCATGCCAATTTCCCTTGTTGCCTTGATTACCCCAATTATTGTTTTGGTTGTTGTTATTCCAAGTACCTCCGCCTTGTTGTTGATTTCCCCAATTACCTTGAGGACACCATTGTTGGTTTGAGGAGTTACCTCTATTCCCTTGATAGTTGTTGACATATTGGACCTCTTCGCTTTGATCCTCATAGCACTCATTTGAATAACCACCACCATCATTGTTGTTGTCAGTTTGTTCACAATTACCTTGAGGTTGTTGCCCTCTTTACCTCCTTTTCAACATAGAAACACCTTCCATTGCGTTGACTTGGCACGGGTTTTGCACTTGTAGCAATTGCGCCTTTGCCAATTGATTCATAGTTGTTGTAAGCTCGGCTATAGCTTGGCCATGATCGTGCAATTCCTTGTGCAAATGGATGACTGTGGGTCACCTTGGGGCACGTTTGCTCGGCTTTGCCATGCCGAAGAGGTGTCGGCCATTTCATCAAGTACATCACATGCCTCTTGGTAAGAAAGTTTCATAAAGTTCCCTCCGGCCAATTGGTTCACAATGCATTGATTTGTGGTGTTGATGCCCCGATAAAAGGTTTGTTGAATCATAGCCTCGGTCATGTCGTTATTAGGGCACTCTTTCACCATTGTTCTATATCTTTCCCATATCTCATGCAAAGGTTCCGTTGGCTCTTGCTTGAAAGCTAGAATTTCATCCCGAAGAGCTGCCATATGACTTGGAGAGAAGAACTTGGCAATAAATTTGTCCGCCAATTCATCCCATGTTGTAATAGAATGATTGGGGAGCCTTTCTAACCAATCCAATGCTTTACCCCGAAGAGAAAACGGGAAAAGCCTCAATCTCAACGCATCCTCGGACACGTTTGTCTGCTTGCTACCCCAACTGATGTATCCACAAACCCCTTCAAGTGCTTCTAGGCATTTTGATCGGAGGCACCCGTGAAATAACCTCTTTGCTTGAGAAAGGTCAGCATAACATTTGTGATTTGAAAGTTCCCCGCCCGGATTTGGGGAGGAACAATAGCACTGGCGTATCCTTGATTTGGTAGAACTATGGGAGCCACTCTCGGCGGTGCCGGAGGAGGGTCTGGAATGTTGTTGTTCTCATTTGCATTTATATTGACATGTCAGCCTCTCCGTGGAAGTTGCGGTAAGACCTCATCTTGTTCTAGATGAAAAGGTGGTGTTCCACGTGTGCAAATCAATGAGGCAACCGGATAGCACCGAGGTATGTTCGTTTGTTGACATGTCACGGCGGTGATAGTGGCACCGAGGCCTCATCTTGTTCTAGATCCTCTACCTCCTCCCCCTCTATCACATTGCCGAGAGGGTCATTTGCATTAAGAGCCATTGTACCTGATTGATCGTCACAAACAAAGTCAGTAAATAAGAAGGAAAGAGAAGCAAAACACAATACTAGCTACACAAATGGTCAACACCGTAAAGCTCCCCGGCAACAGCGCCAAAAAGTGATCGCAGCGGACTCAACCTAAGGAAGAGTGGGCGCTAATACTTTTACCCAATAGCGGTATCGGGGTCAATTTTCCATAGGGAGCTTCAATTTGGAGTTGAGTGTTTGTATGGTCTAGGACTATGTTTTAGCTCCTAATTGATCTTCTAACATTTTTGATTTTCTTTTGATTATCAACTACAATTTATCAACTACAAGTTTAAAGCTAAGTTAGGCTAAGATATAGATTCTAAGTTGTATGCAATATAGAGAAAGGCACTAGGGTCGTGGCATGTACCTAGGTGGTCAACTAACGGGTAGAGATTCCTAATGCAAGAATGATGAATATGGGACTTATGCTATAACCGTTGCACTTTTGTACCCACTCTCACACCTCTCGGTAGAGAGAGTGATTTTGCCCAATTGCCTCTCTCGAGACCAATTGGGTAGGCCAATTTGCCCAAGCAACTTATGGTTCAAGTTGGGTAATTACTCTCTCGAGGTTTAACCCGTTAATTGGGACTACCATTCTCATGGGTCCATCCCAATTCCTTGTTGGAATTAATCTTGGGGTCATAGACTCTCTTTCTCAAGAAGAGTCAAAACTCACTAAGCTAGACTTAGTGTTTGCAACCACCAAATCTTAATGAAAACATAAGATTAATCCAAATAACAAATACCCAACATCATTCATGCACTAAACAATCACACCCATTAATTACTCACACTAGGGTTGAGCCACAACCCTAGCTAATGGGTTTATCTAGCCATAATAGAAACAAAAATTGAAAAAATAGTAGATGAAATTGACATAATAATTAACTACAATGTTAATCTACTTAAATCCACGTTAATACTAGAAGAAATTTCCCAAAATGGACTAAAACTATGAAGTCTCGAGTTCAGCTGCTATCTGATAAAAAACCAAAACTGAAAACTACACCTAAAAAGTAAAATGTTCTATTTATACTACACAGGAAAAACCGGACAAAAATACCCTTGACGGTCTGGCGCAGATCGCGCACAAATGACGCGCGACCGCGTAGGGGTTTGGGTCTTCATATCTTGCTTCTGACACTTGGGAACGCGGACCGCGCAATTGCGACGCGCGGCCACGTAGGGTGTTTCCACGCGGACCGCACTGATTAGGTGTGCGGCCGCTTGGGCCTTTGCCTTGAATGACCGAGTCTCTGACACTCTTGGGCGCGGACCGCGTGGAAAGGAGCGCGGACCGCGCATCTTGACTTGAAAATTGCATGGTCTCTTTGGTATTTGTCATCTTGTCGCTCAAACCTGCAATCAAGCGCAACTTGTAAGCATTTGGGACTAATTTATGGCAGTTAATGCACAAAGCTTAGGTAAGAATGGGTATAAAACATGTAGAAATCACAGTTAGCAAATAAAATGAGACCTACCCCTCAATTGAAAACACCCAAGTAATTCCTGTTTATCCTAAAGTAACCTCAACAAGCATCAATTGGGACTAACAACTGCCCTCAATGCGAATACATCATTAACACATTTAAACTTTGAAAACTTGTGGATCAAGTGTGACACAAGAGCATCAAGAGTTGACACATTTCATCAAGGAGTCATTGTGAAGGCTTTGGGTAAAGGTAGCACATGTTTTTGTTCAAATGGGTTCAATCTTCCCTTAAACACTTCTTTTGATTTATGTTGGCACACTTTCTTGACTCAATTGAGTAATTCACTTCTTTCAAGGGGTTAGAGAGACACATTGTCACTCTTTCTTTTACAATTCAAACCTTTTTTCCTTTTTACCACTTTTCCACACCTTTCACTTTTTTGTTGTCCTTGGATTCCCTTTTTGGTTCTTATTCATTTTTGTCTTTCTTTTTTGTCTTTTTCTCTTTTTCATTGCCTTCCTTTTCTTTTGCTTTTGCGCCTTTTTACCACATTGATGCCTTTTTTGTCTCCCCCCAAACTTAGACATTTGCCATTTACTCAAGGGAAGATTTGGGTGCCAAGAGAGGGTCTCATTAAGAACGGGTATAGGCTTGTAGCTTGGTTCATGAAAGAAAAAGGTTTAAGGCTCAAAAGGGGTGAACTAGGGATTATTTCATTGGTAGGTCATGGAAATTGTTCAAGTTTTGTATTTTGGATCAAGGAGAGCCTATAATCACATCTCAAGTCAAGTTCCACCTATGATTTCGCCTCAACAAACCTTCAAGGCAAGTTCTAGACCATCGGTTCGGTACTTGGGCTCACGATTCGAATTCTCACTACACACACTCAAGGATTGCCAAAGACGGAGTCGAGGGCCCACAACGACCTTAGATATGATTCAGGCGCACAATGGCCCAAAATGACCACATGATGATTGTTTGGTCAACACAAGAGTCTCAAGGCCACAATTTTCACCATCCTAAACACAACATAATGTCTTTGACCATAGGATCAAAGGCAAATGTGGTAGGCCCAAGTGAAGCTTTGCCTGAGGTACCCTTAACTACAAAAACTTGAAAATCAAAAAGAAAAATCACAAACGGACTCAAACTCTTAAGAAGGTTGTGATGCCATCTATCATTGGGAAGAGCCACCCGGTTCACACAACACTCTACCCTTGGAAAGAACCGTGGCATTAAGAAAACCAAGGGCTTATTGCAAACGCCAAAACAAAACAAAAAGTCTACGAGCCTAACTTTGCAACTAAAACGAAAAATTTTAACGAAAAATAGAAAACCAAAATGAAAACCGAATGAATATGTACAAAAGGGGAGTAGAATATACAACCAGGGGGAATGAATATATACATAGAGTTTAAGAGCATCTAGAATGAACAGTTATATACAAGCCATCTACAACTACGAATGTGCTGAAAGTAAAAGAATATATACAGTAATCCAACAGTCAATCAAAATAGTAGGGCCACACCCCACGAATAAAAGCTAGCATTGTCCCCAATGCTAACTATCAAAATAAGCACCAAAATGAAATAAAGGATATAGAAAGGCCCCTCAAGCCTCATCCGTCACCCTATGCTGGTTAGTGGCTCCTAAGTCCTCTGTACTGGCGGGGACCTCAGATTGGTCCCCGGCCTGCTGCTGCTGTGCTGCTGGGATAGGTGCCTGCTCAAGAACTGGCTCATCAACTGGTGGGGTAGTGGAGTGACTCTCCTGAACCGGTGCTACCTCAATCACAACTCCCTTAGTGCTAGGAAGTTTCCTCTTCTTCCTCGGCCTCTGCTCCTTCTCCTGTACCTGTGCTACTGCTGGCTCTACAGCTGGATCCCCAAATAGTAGGTCAATTGGCAACTGATCCGCCATGAGCTTGTATCCACTCTCAATTGTGTCACTGACTCCTTGGAAGCCTTCTGCTTCCTCAGCTTCTTGTGCTCCCGAGCCAATTTCTCCAACGCTTTGCTATGTGCCCCAACCGCCTTAGTCAAGGCATCCTGCGTCGCCATCATCTTTTCCTGGTTGGCCAGGATCTTCTTTGGTGCATCCTCAATGGAGGAAGGAATCTCAATAGTAACTGGTGCTCCCTGTGCATGTACAGCAGTGGTCAATGTAGACAACTTGGATGTCGCAGCAGACATCTAGTTGTTCAAACTGGCAAGGGAATGGGTAAGCTGGTTTGCGGTGAACCGATGAGTCTTTGATAAAGGGACTACCGGGTCAGCTGCAATAGAAGGACCAGCTGCTGACGACGGACCTGGAGGCAATGCCTCATCAGTAGCAGGAATGGTCGAAGGCTCAATGGGCTACTCAATGACCGCTGGCTCCTCAGACTGGCCAGGTGCGGTGGAAGTGGATGCCACATTCTTCTTGCCCCTCTTCGGGTTGTCTGGACCCAACTGACTATACCATGAGTACGGGGCCACCGGAGGTACCTTGACATCATATTTCTTTTTCTTCACTTTCAATTCTCTGAAGTACAAAGAGAGTGTGTTTGGGAAGGGGTAGTTTGTTTGGGTCTCATTACCAACTGTAGAGATGCAGCTCTATCAGCTTCCCGGATTATCTTCCGAGTTTTCTTTATCAATTCCCTGGTTTTTGGAGTGAGTTTCACAATCCTCTTGCTTTTCCCCCCTCATGAGGAACCACCTCTCCCGGGTTGTTTTTCTTTGCCCGCTCGTTTTTGAACCATTGTCTGCAAGGAATACATGTCTAACATTGTTAGTAGAGGCACATAAGGTGAAGTAGACAGTTCAGTTGAATGCAAAGAATGCAGACACAGTGACACAGACAGAGGGGCGTGGACCGCACTAAAAGGCACGCGGTCCGCGTAGTATACTTACACCCATACATACCTTTCTGAATAAACTGACGCGGACCGCACAGACATGAGCCTAGCGCGGCCGCGTTGGTTCAGCGCGGACCGCATAGAAATGGTACGCGGTCCGCGCACGTGAAATACCCAAATGTTGACCTCTCTGAATTCTTCACACGCGGTCCGCACTATTTTGGACCGCGGCCGCGCTGGGCTCATGCGGACCGCTCACAAATGGCACGCGAACCGCGTAGAGGTTCATCATCTCTTAACCAGAGTCACGCGGACCGCGCACAAATGCTGCGTGTCCGCGTAGGGCTAATTTAACTGAGCTGGTTTTTTGTTCAATTAAATCCAATTTTTGTTCACCTTTGTAGGTCCTAAGTGTCCCTACTCAATTATTTAACAAGATTCCATGCCCATGATTAAACAAAAACACACAAAATCTAAGCTAACAGTTAAACTAAGAAGAAAAAGACGAAAGTAAGAAGTTACACTAGTAAAAAGCAATGAACCGAAACAAAAATTAGACTATTATTGAAATGAATGAGAGTTGTTACCAGGGATTAATGAGATTTCAACTATGTGCACAATTAGTCTTGATGAACAGTGAAAACTATAGCTCAAGTGCAAATTTGGCGTAAAGGTTAAAATGAGACCAAGGCCTCTATTTATAGAAAAAACCTTGGGACCCAGTACCTACCTACCAGTGCGGCCGCACAAAAAGGTACGCGGACCGCGTTGGATTTTGCATCCTACACATTAGCTGTTCAATCCACGCGGACCTCACTGTTTTGGTGCGCGGCCGTGTGGGACTTTGTCAGAGATTTGGTAATTTCAGCCATCCCAGCGCGGACTGCACTGCTTTGGTCCACGGCCGCGTGGGACTTTGTCAGACATGTAATTCTGGGACCTCCAGCGCGGACCGCACAGAAATGTCACATGGCCGTGCTGGGTCTTCTGGGCCTTAACCTTTCAGCTGCTAAAACCTACACGGATCGCACTATTTTTCTGCGCGGCCATGTAGGCAATATTCAAAGACTGACCATTTTGCACTTTTGCCCTGCACTGGTTCAACATTATCCCTACAACACTTCACAAACTATCAGCTCAAAAATCCAACTCTACAACAGAAAAACAAAGAAAAAGAAAAAGACATGGGTTGCCTCCCAAGAAGCGCCTGATTTAACGTCGCGGCACGACGTATGTTACCATCACAATCATTTCAAATGAATGAGTGCCACCACGTGGCTGTCATCAATCTTGCCTAAATAGTGCTTGACACGATGCCCATTGTCCCGGAATACTTCACCATTCTTATTTTTGAGATCAATGGCACCAAAAGGAGTTACACCAACCACTTCAAATGGGCCGCTCCACTTAGACTTCAGCTTGCCCGGAAATAACCTCAACCGGGAGTTGAAAAGAAGAACCATGTCACCAACTTTGAATTCCTTCCCTCGGGCATACTTGTCGTGAAGGTACTTCATCTTGTCCTTATACAAGGACGAGCTGGAGTAAGCATGAAACTTAAACTCATCAAGTTCATTCAATTGCTCAACCCGGAGATTTGCAGCGACATCCCATTCTAAGTTCAACTTTTTCAGGACCCACATAGCCTTATGTTCCAATTCTACCGGAAGATGACAAGCCTTCCCAAATACCAACCGATACGGCGACATACCAATCGGAGTCTTGAAAGCTGTACGATAAGCCCAAAGAGCATCATCCAATTTCTTCGACCAGTCGGTCCTATTTGCATTGACAGTCTTGGACAAAATACTCTTGATCTCACAGTTGGACACCTAAACTTGGCCACTCGTGATAGCATCCTAGGAAGCTCAACTCTATTCAAGGACATGGATGAAGCTTTTGAATCTCAAAGATGGCCTTTAATAAGAGTTCAAGCTAAAGAATTACAAAACAAGATCATTAGACTTCAAGTGCAAATGAAGAAGTTATTAATTGGGAGGAAGAGCTCAAGGATAAAGGATGTGAATTGGCTAGGTGATAGCATCAAGGACAAGGATAGAGTTTTGGAAGCTCCAAGGCCATATACAAGATCTCAAGCTAAAGAGTTGCAAACTAAGGTTGCTAGACTTCAATGGCAAATAAAGAAGCTTTCAATTGTAGAGGAAGAGCTCAAGACCAAAGGAAATAAATTGTCCAAATTTTACAATTATATGGTGGTCCAAATTGAAGTCCAAGAGGAGGAAGATTGGGTCACCAAATTAGCCCTTGAAGTCCATCAAAAAGGGCTCAAAATAAGTTTAAAAGAGGTCCAAAAGGGGGTGTTTCAAAAGGAGCCCAATTGGAGTCCAAACCAATGGCCCAAACTAGTTGTTTTAAGGCCCAAATCTGCCCCAAAGGGTCTTGGCCGCCCTCACCTAATTTTAATGACTTTTCTTACTCTTTAGCAACCACCCTACCTAATTGTAATGACTTTGTATGCCTTAGCAGCCACCCTACCTAATTTTAAGGACTTTTATGACTTAGTACTCCTATAAATAGGGAGTTCTTCTCATTCATAAGATAGAACATTTTTTGATTAAGTATATCATACTTTGAGAGTTCTTTTGAACCTTTGTTACTTGTGCTTTGAGATTTATCTTTCAACCTTTACTAGTTCTTAGTTCAAGGTAGTAAGATTACTTCTCTTTTATGATATCTTTGATTCCTTTGTGGTATTCTTAGAAGGCGATTAATACTAGTTATTAATTGTTGTCTCAAGTTACTCGTAAAGTGGTCAAGATCCGAATCTATTGTTTTGATTTGCTTTTTAAGTAAAGGCGTTTGATTTCTTCCATAAATCAAGACGTTGTTACTTTGATCTTGTATAGAACTTACGTTCTTGGAAGTTCTTGGAATTCTTTCCTTGAATTCGTCCCATATCCTTTATTCTCATCTCTTTAATTCTAGTTGTTCAATTCCTTGTTATTATTGTTTCCGCATTTACTTCTCAAATTCTTACTCTAATTTGGATTCCCGACCTAGTTGTTATCAACTCGCTTGAGGATGATAAGGAGTGGTCACCTTGTGATTTACCCCATACTTGGCTAGCAAATAGTCAAAAGCCCGGTTGCAAAAATGAGAACCCCCGTCACTGATGATAGCACGTGGAGTGCCAAACCTCGTGAAGATACTCTTTTTCAAGAACGCCACCACGCTTCGAGCTTCATTATTTGGCAAAGCTATGGCCTCAACTCATTTCGACACATAATCAACCGCTACCAAGATGTAGGTGTTGCCACAAGAACTTATGAATGGTCCAATAAAGTCTAAACCCCAAACATAAAAAATGTCAACCTCTAGAATCGTGTTAAGGGGCATCTCATCTTTTTTCGAAATCCCTCCGGCACGTTGGCATTCATCACATCTTTTCACAAAGTCACTGGCATCCTTGAACAAAGAAGGCCAATAGAAACCACAACTCAACACTTTAGACACCGTTCTCGCCCCGCCATGATGGCCACAATAGGGCGAAGAGTGACAAGCTTCCACAATACTCAATTGCTCTTATTCGGGAACACACCGGCGAATTACACCATCAGTGCAAATTTTGAAAAGATACGGCTCATCCCAATAGTAGTCCAAACAATCCCGCTTGAGCTTCTTCCTTTGGTTAGAAGAGAGCTCATACCGAACCGCACTTGTAACAAGATAATTTGCAATGTCGGCAAACCATGGCATGTCTAGCATTGAAACCGAGAGGAGTTGTTCATCCGGAAAAGCTTCATCTATCTCAAGGCCGTCCAAAGGCCTCCCTTCCTTCTCCAATCAAGACAAGTGGTCCGCCACTTGATTTTCACTACCGTTTCTATCAACAATCTCCAAATCAAATTCTTGAAGAAGAAGCACCCATCTCATTAACCTCGCTTTTGAATTTTTCTTCGTCATCAAGTACCTAAGGGCGGCGTGATCGGTATGAATAATCACTTTGGCCCCCATAAGGTTTGGGCGAAACTTCTCCATGGCAAAAACAATAGCAAGCAATTCCTTTTCGGTGACCATGTAGTTCCTTTGAGCTTCATTCATTGTCTTACTTGAGTAGTACACCGGATGGAACATTTTGTTGATTCTTTGGCCCAAGACCGCCCCCACCACAACATCACTAGCATCGCACATGAGCTCAAAGGGCAAGCTCCAATTTGGTGCGGTAATGATGGCGGTAGTCGTCAACTTTTGCCTTAGAAGCTCGAAAGCCTCCATACATCTCTCATCGAACACATATTTGGCATCTTTCTCTAGCAATTTACACAACGGGTTAACTACCTTAGAAAAGTCTTTAATGAATCTTCGGTAGAAACCCGCATGTCCAAGAAAACTCCTCACCCCTTTGGCAGAAGTAGGGGGAGAGAGCATTGAGATCACCTCAATTTTCGCCTTATCAACCTCAATCCCTCTTTTTGAAATTTTGTGACCCAACACAATTCCTTCTTCTACCATAAAATGGCATTTCTCCCAATTGAGAACCAAGTTTGTGTCTTCGCATCGGGCCAACACACGATCCAAGTTTTGCAAGCATTCACCAAATGAGTCCCCAACCACACTAAAATCATCCATGAAGACCTCCAATATGTCCTCCACCATGTCGGTGAAGATTGCCATCATACATCGTTGGAAGGTCGTCGGTGCATTACATAATCCAAATGGCATTCGAGAGAAGGCGAATGTGCCATAAGGACATGTGAAGGTTGTCTTTTCTTGGTCTTCCGCGGCAATGAGAATTTGGTTATAGCCTGAATACCCATCCAGAAAACAATAGAAAGCCCGGCCAGCAAGACGATCAAGCATTTGGTCCAAGAACGGCAATGGGAAATGATCCTTTCTAGTCACCTTGTTCAACTTCCGGTAGTCCATGCATACTCTCCAACCCGTCACAGTACGAGTCGGAATAAGTTCATTGTTGTCATTGGTCACCACCGTCATTCTTCCCTTCTTTGGCACACATTGTACCGGAGAAGTCCATAAACTGTCAGAAATTGGATACACCACACCGGCGTCAAGCCACTTGATGACTTCCTTTTTGACCACATTAATTATCTAGCCATAATAGAAACAGAAATTGAAGAAATAGAAGATGAAACAACCATATTAATTAATTGCTAATGTAAACTACAATAATCTATGATGAAAACTAAGCTAAAAATGCCCAAGATAGACCAAAATATGAGTCTCACGAGCTCAGCTGCTATCCGCCCAAAAATGGAACTAAAAAAAACTCCTCCTAAAAAGTAAAATGTTCTATTTATACTACACAGGAAAAACCGGACAAAAATACCCCTGAGGGTTTGGCGCGGACCGCGCATAAATGACGCGCGGCCGCGGAGGGTTTTGGGTCTTCATATCTTGCTTCTGGCACTGGGGATGCGGACCGCACAAAAGTGACGCGCGGCCACGTAAACTTCAGCCACGCGGACCGCACTGATTAGGTGTGCAGTTGCGTGGGCTTTTGCCTTGAATGTTGAGTCTCTGACACTCTTAGGCGCGACCCGCATGAAAAGGGGTGCGGACCGCACGGAAAGGGGCGCGGACCGCGTGAAAAGGAGCGCGGACCAAGCAGCTTGATTAGAAAATGCCCAGCCTCTGAACTCTCCTGTGCGGCCGCGTGACAAAACAGTGCGGACCGCACAGGTCATTTTGTTCCCCCTTTAGTCTTTTGACACTTGGCAGATTTCACTCCTTTTTGAACCGATCTTTAGTATTTGTCATCTTGTCGCTCAAACCTGCAATCAAGCGCAACTTGTAAGCATTTTGGGACTAATTTATGGCAGTTAATGCACAAAGCTTAGGTAAGAATGGGTTTAAAACATGTAGAAATCACAGTTATCAACTCCCCAAACTTAAACCTTTGCTTGTCCTCAAGCAAATAAAATGAGACCTACCCCTCAATGGAAAACACCCAAGTAATTCCTGTTTATCCTAAAGTAACCTCAACAAGCATCAATTGGGACTAACAATTGCCCTCAATGCGAATGCATCATTAACACATTTAAACTTTGAAAACTTGTGGATCAAGTGCGACACAAGAGCATCAAGAGTTGACACATTTCATCAAGGAACCTTTCTCAATTTCTTTGGTCATTGTGGAACCCAAACTCACACATCCTCGACTTTCCCTGAGTGAACCTCACCTTTTAGAGTATTTGCACACAAATCGAGGTGAATGGACTTCTCTCTCATCTCTCACAAAGAAAAGGCCCTAAGTCCGGCTCTAAGTACCATATGCTTGCCCCTTATGTAAGTATCCACTAATGTAGGCTTCCCTCAACTCAAGATCATATAGGGCTTTTGAGGAGTTATTGTGAAGGCTTTGGGTAAAGGTAGGACGTGTTTTTGTTCAAATGGGTTCAATCTTCCCTCAAACACTTCTTTTGATTTATTTTGGCACACTTTCTTGACTCAATTTGGTAATTCACTTCCTTCAGGGGTTAGAGAGACACATTGTCACTCTTTCTTTTGCAATTCAAACCCTTTCTCCTTTTTATCACTTTTCCACACCTTTTTCACTTTTTTGTTGTCCTTGGATTCCCTTTTTGGTTCTTATTCATTTTTGTCTTTCTTTTTGTCTTTTTCTCTTTTTTTTCATTGCCTTCCTTTTCTTTTTGCTTTTGCGCCTTTTTACCATATTGATGCCTTTTTTGTCTCTCCCCCCCAAAACTTAGACATTTGCCATTTACTCAAGGGAAGATTTGTGTGCCAAGAGAGGGTTTCGTTAAGAACGGGTATAGGCTTGTAGCTGGGTTCTTGAACGAAAAAGGTTTAAGGAACTAGTGATTATTTCATTGGTAGGTCATGGAAATTGTTCAAATTTTGCATTTTTGGATCAAGGAGAGCCTATAATCACGTCTCAAGGCAAGTTCCACCTATGATTTTGCCTCAACAAACATTCAGGGCAAGTTCTAGTCCATCGGCTCGGTACTTGGGCTCACGATTCGAATTCTCACTACACACACTCAAGGATTGCCTACGACGGAGTCGAGGGCCCACAACGACCTTAGATATGATTCAAGCGCACAATGGCCCAAAATGACCACATGATGATTGTTTGGTCAACACAAGAGTCTCAAGGCCACAACTTTCACCATCCTACACACAACATAATGTCTTTGACCATAGGATCAAAGGCAAATGTGCTAGGCCCAAGTGAAGCTTTGCCTGAGGTACCCTTAACTACAAAAACTTGAAAATCAAAAAGAAAAATCAAAAACGGACTCAAACCCTTAAGAAGGTTGTCACGCCATCTATCATTGGGAAGAGCCACCCGGTTCGCACAACTCTCTACCCTTGGAAAGAACTATGGCATTAAGAAAACCAAGGGCTTATTGCAAACGCCAAAACAAAACAAAAAGGCTACGAGCCTAACTTTGCAACTAAAACGAAAAATTTTAACGAAAAATAGAAAACCAAAATGAAAACCGAATGAATATGTACAAAAGGGGAGTAGAATATACAACCAGGGGGAATGAATATATACATAGAGTTTGAGAGCATCTGGAATGAACAGTTATATACAAGCCAACTACAACTACGAATGTGCAGAAAGTAAAAGAATATATACAGTAATCCAACAGTCAATCCAAATAGTAGGGCCACACCCCCACGAATAAAAGCTAGCATTGTCCCCAATGCTAACTATCAAGATAAGCACAAAAATGAAAGAAAGGATATAGAAAGGCCCCTCAAGCCTCATCCGTCACCCTGTGCTGGTTAGTGGCTCCTAAGTCCTCTGTACTTGTGGGGACCTCAGACTGGTCTCCGGCCTGCTGCTGTTGTGCTGCTGGGACAGATGCCTGCTCAAGAACTGACTCATCAACTAGTGGGGCAGTGGAGTGACTCTCTTGAACCAGTGCTACCTCAATCACAACTCCCTTAGTGCTAGGGAGTTTCCTCTTCTTCCTCGGCCTCTGCTCCTCCTCCTGTACCTGTGCTTCTGCTGGCTCTACAGCCGGATCCCCAAATAGTAGGTCAATTGGCAACTAATCTGCCATGAGCTTGTATCCACTCTCAACTGTGTCACTGACTCCTTGGAAGCCTTCTGCTTCCTTAGCTTCTTGTGCTCCCGAGCCAATTTCTCCAATGCTTTGTCATGTGCCCCAACCGCCTTAGTCAAGGCATCCTGCGTCGCCATCATCTTTTTCTGGTTAGGATCTTCTTCAATGCATCCTCAATGGAGGAAGGAATCTCAATAGTAGTTGGCGCTCCCTGTGCCTGTACAACAGTGGTCAATGTAGACAACTTGGATGTCGCAACTGACATCCAGTTGTTCAAACTGGCAAGGGAATGGGTGAGCTGGTTTGCGGTGAACCGGTGAGTCTTTGATGAAGGAACTACCGGGTCAACTGCAATAGAAGGACCAGCTGTTGACGGCGGACCTGGAGGCAATGCCTCATCCGTAGCAGGAATGGTGGAAGGCTCACTGGGTTGTTCAATGACCGCTGGCTCCTCAGACTGGCCAGGTGCGGTGGAAGTGGATGCCACATTTTTCTTGCCCCTCTTCGGGTTGTCTGGACCCAACTGACTATACCATGAGTACGGGGCCACCAGGTTGACATCATATTTCTTTTTCTTCACCTTCAATTCTCTGAAGTACAAAGAGAGTGTATTCGGGAAGGGGTAGTTTGTTTGGGTCTCATTACCCATTGTAGAAATCACTCTCGACATAATATTACCCACATTCAGCGGGAAGCCCGCCATGATAGATGCTACCAAGACAACACAAGGGAGGGGAATGGAGTGATCATGTGTAGACGGGTCAAGTCGACTACACACAAAAGTCAACCACCCTTTGGCTTCAAAGTTTAGGGTGTTCCGAAAGATCTTTTCTTGTGCTTTCAACCAGACTGGGACTGTACCCGGGGCTGCCAAGTGCTCGGCCAACCAAGGACGAACCACCTCTTTCATTGCTAGCTTTTCTAAATATTGTGATTCATCCTCTTCTCCGAACCCCAGGAATTCATTCAACGATTTGCCATCAAATACCACTATCTTGTCCCTTACTTTAGTTACTTTTGAGTCCCGAACTATATGGGGAACATTGCTGTAGAACTCTTTCACCATATGCTCATTCGCCATTTCAACACGTTCTTTGAAGAAGCCCCAACCCTCTCTAGTGCAGAATTGTGCTTGCACATGAGGGTTGAGAGGGACAAGAATCAATTTCCTTTTCGGCCACCACTCCCGGAATCTGTGGAAAGCAACCTCACTAACAAACCTGTCTGCCCATGCCTCCGGTTTTCTAGTACGCTCAATCCCCCCAAATTGTGGCTCACCTCCCTCAGCATTTCCTCCACTCTCCCCTGATAATGAAGCTGTGGGAGATGTGGAGTATTGCTCTTCTTCTCTTGCTACGGACTCATCAGACGAGTACGAGATGACATTAACCAGCTTCTTGGAGAGGCTACATTATCATGATCCGGGGAAGGAGAATCACGGAGCTGAAATGAAGTGGACATGTGGGTGGGGGCAGACTCCGAGGTAATGCTCCGTGAAGGTGCATACTCACTCCCGGGGGAATGAGATGTAGCTCTATCAGCTTCCCGGATTATCTTCCGGGTTTTCTTTATCAGTTCCCTGGTTTGAGGAGTGAGTTTCACAATCCGCCTGCTTTTCCCTCCTCGAGAGGAACCACCTCTCCCGGGTTGTATTTCTTTGTCCGCTTGTTTTTTAGCCACTCGTTTTTGAACCATTATCTGCAAGGAATACATGTCAGGGATTAATGAGATTTCAACTATGTGCCCAATTAATGTTGATGAACAGTGAAAATTAGAGCTCAGGTGTAAAATTGGCGAAAAGGTTAAAATGAGGCCCCAGGCCTCTATTTATAGAAAAGCCCTGGGACCCAGTACCCACCCACCAACGCGGCCGCACAGAAATGGACATGGACCGCGCTGGATTTTGCATCTTTCACTTTAGCTGTTCAATCCACGCGGACCGCACTGTTTTGGTGCGCGGCTGCGTGGGACTTTTTCATAGACTTGGTACTTCTTGGTCCTCCAGCGCGGACCACACAGAAATGTCACGCAGTCGCGCTGGGTCTTCTGGGTCTTAGCCTTTCAGCTGCTCACACCTACGCAGACAGCACTGTTTTGCTGCGCGGCCGCGTAGGCCATATTTTTTGCCCTGCACTGGTTCAACATTATCCCTGCAACACTTCACAAATTATCAGCTCAAAAATCCTACTCTATAATTGAAAAACAAAGAAAAAGAAAAAGAAAAAGACATGGGTTGCCTCCCAAGAAGCGCCTGATTTAACGTCGCGGCACGACGCGTGTTACCATTATAGTCATTTCAAATGAATGAGTGACACCACGTGGCTGTCATCAATCTTTCCTAAATAGTGCTTGACATAATGCCCATTGACTCGGAAAACTTCACCATTCTTATTTTTGAGATCAATGGCACCAAAGGGAGTTACACCAACCACTTCAAATGGGTCGCTCCACTTAGACTTCGGCTTGCCCGGAAGTAACCTCAACCGGGAGTTGAAAAGAAGAACCATGTCACCAACTTTGAATTCCTTCCCTCGGGCATACTTGTCGTGAAGGTACTTCATCTTGTCCTTATACAAGGACGAGCTGGAGTAAGCATGAAACCTAAATTCATCAAGTTCATTCAATTGCTCAACCCGGAGATTTGCCGCGACATCCCATTCTAAGTTCAACTTTTTCAGGGCCCACATAGCCTTATGTTCCAATTCTACCGGAAGATGACAAGCCTTCCCAAACACCAACCGATACGGCGACATACCAATCGGAGTCTTGAAAGCTGTACGATAAGCCCAAAGAGCATCATCCAATTTCTTCGACCAGTCGGTCCTATTTGCATTGACAGTCTTGGACAAAATACTCTTGATCTCACGGTTGGACACCTCAACTTGACCACTCGCTTGAGGATGATAAGGAGTGGTCACCTTGTGATTTACCCCATACTTGGCTAGCAAAGAGTCAAAAGCCCGGTCGCAAAAATGAGAACCCTCGTCACTGATGATAGCACGTGGAGTGCCAAACCTCGTGAAGATACTCTTTTTCAAGAACGCCACCACACTTCGAGCTTCATTATTTGGCAAAGCTATGGCCTCAACCTATTTCGACATATAATCAACCGCTACCAAGATGTAGGTGTTGCCACAAGAACTTACGAATGGTCCCATAAAGTCTATCCCCCAAACATCAAAAATGTCATCCTCTAGAATCGTGTTAAGGGGCATCTCATCTTTCTTCGAAATCCCTCCGGCACGTTGGCATTCATCACATCTTTTCACAAAGTCACCTGTATCCTTGAACAAAGAAGACCAATAGAAACCACAACTCAACACTTTAGACACCGTCCTCGCCCCTCCATGATGGCCACCATAGGGCGAAGAGTGACAAGCTTCCACAATAACCAATTGCTCTTCTTTGGGAACACACCGGTGAATTACACCATCGGTGCAAATTTTGAAAAGATACGGCTCATCCCAATAGTAGTCCAAACAATCCCGCTTGAGCTTCTTCCTTTGGTTAGAAGAGAGCTCATACGGAATCACACCGGTAACAAGATAATTGGCAATGTTGGCAAACTTGGCATGTCTAGTATTGAGATCGAGAGGAGTTGTTCATCTGGAAAAGCATCATTTATCTCAAGGCCGTCCAAAGGCCTCCCTTCCTCCTCCAATCGAGACAAGTGGTCCACCACTTGATTTTCACTACCCTTTCTATCAACAATCTCCAAATCAAATTCCTGAAGAAGAAGCACCCATCTCATTAACCTCGCTTTCGAGTCTTTCTTCGTCATCAAGTACCTATGGGCGGTGTGATCGGTATGAATAATCACTTTGGCCCCCATAAGGTATGGGCGAAACTTCTCCATGGCAAAAACAATGGCAAGCAATTCCTTCTCGGTGACCGTGTAGTTCCTTTGAGCTTCATTCATTGTCTTACTTGCGTAGTACATCGGATGGAATATTTTGTTGATTCTTTGGCCCAAGACTGCCCCCACCACAACATCACTAGCATCCCACACCTAGTATGGAATATATTCTCCCTTTGTTCTTCACTATTGCTTGCCAAATTGATAGTCATAATCCTTCTAACTACCCCAATCATGCCCTCATTAGGTAGTTCTACATCATCTTCATCACTCACATCTCCCTCTTCTTCTCCCTCACCTTTTTCACTCTCATATCCTCCATCTTCTCTAAGAATGATGTTTCTTCTACTTGGACATTCATGCATCATATGTCCCCTTCCTTTACATTTATGACATTGAATAGAACTAGAAGGTGTAAAAGGTTTAGGGTTAAAGGTTTTACCTCCCTCTTTGTTCTCAAATTTACCTTTACCCTTGTCTTCTTGAGGTCTAGAAGAACTCTTCATCTCATGATATGGCCATGGCTTCTTGGAGATGGTGCTTGTCCGACCTTTCCACGAGCTAGTCTGCTTTCTTTTATTTTGATTTTCTATCTTTACAGACAAATCAACTAACTCATCTATTGTTACATATTGTTGTAATTCTACTACATCAGCTATTTCCTTATTTAAACCATTTAAAAACCTAGCCATTGTAGCCTCTTCTTCCTCTGTACAATTAGCTTGGATCATAGCCATATCCATAGCCTTAAAGTACTCATCCACAGACATGGACCCTTGCTTCAATGTTTGAAGACGTTGTTGTAGCTCTCTTTGAAAGTGTGATGGCACGAATCTCTTCCTCATCACCCTCTTCATCTCAGCCCAAGTAGCAACTGGTGCTTGTCCTTCTTGCAATCTGTCCCTAGCAAGCTTTTTCCACCAAATAGCAGCATAGTCAGAAAACTCAACAACAGCAAGTTTAACTTTCTTACCCTCAGAGTAGTTGTGACAATCAAAGATGGCTTCAACCTTTCTCTCCCAATCAAGGTACAAGTCTGGGTCCCTTGTTCCCTTGAATGATGGCATCTTCATCTTTATACTACTTATATTGTCATCTTCTACTCTACCTCTTTGTCCCCTCCTATCTCTTCCCACCCTATCAAAATCAATATCATTAAAATCATCTATAGGGTTTTCTTGATTTACAATGGGAGCATGGGGTACATTTCTCCTAGCTTGGGGTCTAACATTATTTTCCCTCCTAAGTTCAGCTATTGTATCATTTTGATCAGCAATGGTATCCCTCATCTCTTGGAGTTGCAAATTCAACCTTTCAAATTGTTGATGCATAGCTTGCAAGGTAAAATCATTTCTTGCTTTGATTTCACCTGTACGCGACATCTTTAAAAAAAGTGTAAACTGTATCACAAAAATTAGCTCTTTTTTTTTCGGAATAACCTTTGAACAAAATACTTTGTAGATTTATAATTAAAACCCAACTCGTATGAAATTCTTAGTAGTAAAATTCAGATTTTTGGGGAACTAATGAAAGAAAAACCAAATCCTAGAACTATTAGGCTCGGTTGAAACATGACGCGAACAAAAAGGAAAGGATTATATGTTTAGATTAGAAAGAGTAAGAAAATCTAGGATCCCCTCTTCTTGTTTCCTTTGTTAATTTTTGGTAACAAATTAGATACAAAAGAAATATCCCGGAGAGCACGCAATTTTATTTTTTGTTCTAAAAACTGATTTTCGTTTTTTTTTTAATTTTCTTTTCTTTTCTTTTCTTTGCTCTTAGTATTCAAGAAATCCCAAGACATACCAAGAACGAAATATTGATAAAACCGCTCTGATACCACTTGATAACAACTAGGTCGGGAATCCAAATTAGAGTAAGAATTTGAGAAGTAAATGCGGAAGCAATAACAACAAGGAATTGAACAACTAGAATTAAAGAGATGAAAATAAAGGATATGGGAAGAATTCAAGGAAAGAATTCCAAGAACTTCCAAGAACGCAAGTTCTATAGCCTTGACAAGATCAAAGTAACAACGTCTTGATTTATGGAAGAAATCAAACGCCTTTACTTAAAAAGCAAATCAAAACAATAGATTCGGATCTTGACCACTTTACGAGTAACTTGAGACAACAATTAATAACTAGTATTAATCGCCTTCTAAGAATACCACAAAGGAATCAAAGATATCATAAAAGAGAAGTAATCTTACTACCTTGAACTAAGAACTAGTAAAGGTTGAAAGATAAATCTCAAAGCACAAGTAACAAAGGTTCAAAAGAACTCTCAAAGTATGATATACTTAATCAATAAATGTTGTGTCTTATGAATGAGAAGAACTCCTTATTTATAGGAGTTAAAAGCACTTAAAATAATGTAGGGGGTTGCTAAAAAGTCATCTAAATTAGGTAGGGGGCTGCTAGGGGTCACAATAGCCATCAAACTTAGGTAGGTGGCTCCTAAGGGGTAACAAAAGCCATCAAAATTAAGTGGGGGCGGCCAAATCCTTTTGGGGCAGATTTGGGCCTTAAAACTATTAGTTTGGGCCATTGGTTTGGACTCCAATTGGGCTCCTTTTGAAACACCCCCTTTTGGACCTCTTTTAAGGTCATTTTGAGCCCTATTGGTGGACTTCAAGGGCTGATTTGGTAACCCAATCTTCCTCCTCTTGGACTTCAATTTGGACTACCAAATAATTGTAAAACTTGGACAATTCATCTCCTTTGGGCTTGAGCTCTTCCTCTACAATTAAAAGCTTCTTTATTTGCCATTGAAGTCTAGCAACCTTAGCTTGCAACTCTTTAGCTTGAGATCTTGTAAATGGCCTTGGAGCTTCCAAAACTCTATCATCTCTATCATTGTCCTTAACTATATCCTTGTTCTTGATGCTATCACACATGACCAGCATGATACCTGTCTAGCTCAATAGTTTCTTTTTACACGATGACGTTCTGGTTTCTGTGCCTCGAACTTGAATGGAATGACGTCCCCTTTAAAGTTTGCTTTGTACTGGACCATGTTGGAAACCCGAGGTATAACCTATTTTCTTCCCGCTTGTCTTATTACCCTTATAGGAGCATAAGGATAGATGCCACTCAACCCGATTAGTACAAGATAAGTAGTCTCTCTTGCCCTGATGTTGAACTCACTGCTAGGAAACCATTCAAACATCCAATGTACCTGCTCGTCTGTTAGATTGCTGAAGAAATGCACCCAACTTACAGCATTTCCAGGTTGTGCAAACGTGTCTAGGATAAATGTCATTTTCTTTGGGTGATGGTAAGCTATGTAGTCATTCAACGGTCATCGCAGAAGCTCTTGGCGATATTCTCCCTTTTGAAAGTGTTCAAGACTTGTAGTAACAGATTATAACCTTCAAAGTGTCTGAATCCTTACTTGCACCGATCCAGAGGGCGGTACATTTCAGCTAAGATCATGGGGATCATGGTATAATTCTATCCCTCAATGCCTTCCATCAAAGTTCTGGTACTATGGCTAACTGAGTATGGATCATTCCCCCTTTCATTGGAAATATCAACAACCCCAAGAAGCAGACGATGGATACATAAACTCGACAGTGCGTCTAACCTAAAGATGTAATGGCGAGTTCCTCATGATGAAGGCGATATGACTTACTATGCTCGTAACTCTCATAAAGAAACTCAAATGGGATGTATGATTTCTTCGAACAAAGCAACTCATTATTTTTCTTAAAACCTAGCATTTTTAGAAAACTACGAGGGGTGCGATTCTCTGGCACTAGTAACCTTGGACTGTCCCACGGAAACTTAGCGAAACCTCCTATTTCTTCTAGGAGAGGAGTCATCTCTATGTCACCAAAGCGGAAGACGACCCTTTTCTCATCCCAGAACATGGTAGCGGCCTCAACCAATACCTTATTTGGCCGGATATCGAGCAAAGATGGCAAGTCACCAAGTACCCTTCTCACATGATTCTTGTCACAAGGCGTAAGATTTTTCCACCAGTCAAGCAGCAGAGGTCGGATGTTTGGACCATGCCGAACCTGGGATTTCGTGCTTCATTTTCTGCAAACAAATAAAAGCTCTTTTCCCCTCCAGATTTGACCACTTACACAATAATGATCAACATATTAGCACTTTTTCTCTAAGTAATGCACATAACATGATAGTGTCCATTGGGATTGTGAAAATCCCGTTGGACTTTAGACAAGGCTTATCTTAGCGGGCTATTACAACGTTCTAACCCGTACTAGGTTTAACATGATGCATTTACATTTGATATTGGAGTAAGGTTTCTAGAATGGCCTAGACTAGAACTCTCAAGTGGAAAACTTAAGAGGGAAAGTCATGGAACCATCGACTGCACCGTTGATCGTCTAGTCTGCCGCAAATAAGCCTTTCCAGTTTAAAAAGTGTAATTTTGGAAGAGTGCGGACACTCATTAAATGCTGCTATATTGATAATTGGTACGAATGGAGTGTGATGTGGAGCATGATTTATGCAGAAATAATAACATATTGCCAAGTATTTACATTAAATATGTAAAAGCAATAAATATAGAAGTAAGGTAAAACATGAAAAACATAAAAATGAAAGACAAAAGGAAGAAGTTAGTTTGTGGGATATGTGCGAGAATGTAATTGCAAATAAGGGAGTAGGGATGGGAGAGGCATGATATAGCAGTCTTAAACAAAATGAAGAGCAATCATAGCAAATAGAGGTGAACGGTAAAGGGATGTGCATGTTATAACAAATTTAAACAAATAAAGGTGAAGGTGGGAAGGGATGCGCATATCATAACAAATTTAAACAAATAAAGTTGAAGATGGGAAGGGATGTGCATGAAATAAATAATCCACATAAGTCAAGTTCATTATGGTAGGAGCCTAAGTATATCCCCAGCAGAGTCGCCATGCTGTCGCGCCCCGTTTTCTCGCGAAAGTGGGTTTAAACATTGTGACAACTCTTTTAGATGGGAGATAGAGTGCTAAAAGAAGAAGAGTCGCCACCTAACGGTTTTTAAGGTGCGTTAGAGCACCAATTATGCAGATGGGAGTTACTCATATTATTTAGCGAGCACAGACTATCATCTCCTACTACCCGATTACTATGTTAAAGTTGTTTACCTAAACACGCTCTAATTCAATTCTAAGTTGTACCCTATGCGTGCACTACCCGTCCCATGCCTATGGTCCAAGAGGCTTTGGACTTCTATTTGGGTGGTTCTAGACTTTACTTAGGCTGCTCAAAATGATAAAACTAGGCGACATACAAAATAAATAGGACTTCAAGTAAAGACAAATAAAGGCTCAAGTTTGCCCCCATACATAAACAGCAAATGCACGCGGGCAATTTAGGAAGTGCGCAGCTTCAGAATTAAGAATGAAAATTCTATAGGATTTCTAGGTGACTCTGAATTCCAGCATCGTATACACAACATTATTTCTCTTAGTGGCTTAGGCGAGGAGGCAGTAAACTATTTGTAAGCTTAGAGCTATTAGCGCTGATTTTATAGATATGCGTCTTAGGAAGGTGACATTGTTCTATAGGCATGATTTCTTATAGTGGTATAGTTAAGCAATGAAACAGTGTTTGAGAGTCCAACATTAACATTGTTGACCTCATAAACCATTTTAAGCGAGTGACCCTATAGGTAGGATTTCTAACGATTGACAATTGAAACTAATTTTTGTAGTACTTAGCCCCTATAGGCATGTTTTCTAGGCGAGCAATATGATAACAATAGTAATAGCAAATTAGCCAATTAAAGTCCTACAGGCATGATTTCTAGATGGGCATTAGAGATCCTATAGGCATGCTGTCTAGTAACACATAATAGCAGATATAGGGAATAAATAAAGTACTTAAGCTCTTGTTTTGATAGCAAACAGGTTGAGTGAGTGTGAGATTACTATAGACATGATCTCTACTAGTGTGCAACACATAAGAGTCAAAATAACAAATAGAGCACGTAAGTACTATAGGCATGCTTTCTACCAATTGTGCGAGAATTAAAGTACCCTACCCCTTTTATTAATCACCCAATCTGTTCAATTACAAGATTATTATATACCTAGAATTAAATCTGAATAGTTATATAAGCAGACCACTATAGGCTCAATAACAGGACCAGTACAGATAACCCAATATTTTTCAGGCCTTCGACAGCTCCAGTAGCCTCGAATTCACACTCATAAGATCAGTCTAGTAAGTTTGAATCCAACAGCCAAGCCCAGCAACACATAGAACCAAATACAAGGCCCAAATGAAGGACACGAGCAGTAGCTATGTGTTGAAAAAATTTAACATAGTAGAAAGTCCAAATACTTATTTCCCAGGACTATAAAGCATAAGCAAATTTGGCAGGACACACATAAGCAAATTCATGTTTGCATTTTGGACATGATTGACAACAGACTATTACTAAAGAGGTTTTAAACATAGACATGATAAAAAATAGCTTAAAAATAGACCGGCTTGTGATCCATGACTCCTATGAACCTAGAGCTCTGATACCAACTTGTCATGACCCCGGTTCATCCTCCGTGAACCATCGTGATGGCACCTAGTCTCTACGACTAGGTAAGCCTAAATTTGCGGAAGATAACTAAAACTTGCGGAAGTAAAACAATTTAAAAATAGCAATAAGGCAATAATAGAGTTAAATGTGTCGCTCGGCATACGCCATATTTATCTAGATCTCAAAACCAATATGTAAATTTCCAAGACCCGGAAACCCACGAATCACAAGCTAAGAAAAAGAAATACTACATAACTCTAACTTCGGAATTTGTCTAATAAGAACAGAAAGTACAGAAGGGCTAAATACTAAAAAGGCAGGAATAGAAAGGGACTCCTCGGTCTACGGATGCGGCAGATGTACCTCGAAGTCTCTAAGGAGTCGCCTCCCTCAAGGATGGTAGGCCTGAGTAGAAAGAGATCTACACTTGAAAAACATGCGCAGAAGGGGCTTGAGTACACCACAGCGGTACTTAGTAAGTGCCAAGCCTAACCTCGGTCGGGTAGTGATGAGGAAGGTCAGGGCCCTACTGAGGTTAAATACAATATAAGGGTTAACAGTGTGGAATAAAACAGTATAAATAAGTGCAATAGTAAGAAATAACATAGAATTGACAGAACAATAATTAGAACAAAGACAAAATAAGCCACGGAGAAGGAACATACTGATAAGTACTTAAAGAAAATCGGATTTCCAACAATTTGCACAAGTACGCACTCGTCACCTCACGTACAAGGCATTTCAATTACCAAATATATCAATCCTAATGGGAAGATCCCCCACACAAGGTTAGACAAGCCACTTACCTCGAACCAGCACAAAATCAACCCAACACCACGCTCTTGCCACGAGTACTCGAATCCAAATGGCGCAAATCTATTCAATTCAATTGCATAATGTAAATAACACTTCAAGTAACTGATTCTTCAATTAAATTCTAAGCTAATACGCGAAATTATGAAAAATGACCAAAATGCCCCTCGGGCAAACGTCTCGGAATCGGATAAAATTTACATTTTCAGAAACCTCGTACTCTCACGAGACTGAAATCGGAGTCCAAATGACCTCTCAAATCCTTATTTAAAGGCCTCTTAAACTCAAGCCTTAATTACCCATTTTACCCAAATTTCTCACCATTAATTAAGTCTTTAATCACATAAAAATGAGTTATGAAGTCAAGGATGTTACCTCCAAGCGATTCCCCTCTGTTTTCCTCAAAAATCTCTCTCAAAAGCTTCAAACTTGGATGAAAATGGTGAAAGAATCCCTCAAATTCGCGAAGGCAACTATTTATATGTTCTGCCCGGCGATTTCCGCATTTGCGGCCCTGGGATTGCATCTGCGGTCCCACTTCTGCAGACACAACGTCGCATCTGTGATTTAATTAAAATGCCAGCTTCTGCATCTGCATACCTCTAACCAGAGGAGCGGTTCCGCTTCTGCGAGCTCTTCACCGCATCTGCGGTTTCTAAGGAATTGACACAAAGCTGCTTCTGCGATGCGGCATCTGCGGTCCCCAACCCGCAGATGCAAAAATACCAGAAGACCGGCTACTGCACAACATCAACTCCAAAATTTCCTCCGTTAACCATCCGAATTCATCCCGAGACCCCTAGGACCTCAACCAAGGCATCAACATATCCTAAAACCTTATTCAAACTTGTACCAATCTTCAAAACACTTCAAACAACATCAAAACAACCAACACACATCGGATTCAAGCCTAAGTTTCTAAAATCTTCTAAATTCTGCTTTCGATAAAAAACCCAACCAAAACACGTCCGAATGACCTGAAATTTTGCACACACATCCCAAATGTTATAATGGAACTACTACAACTCTCAAAATTCCATTCCGACCCTTGGAATAAAATCTCGCTATCAAACCGGAAACTTCAAAAATTCAACCTTCGGCGTTTCAAGCCTATATTAGCTACGAACCTCCAAAACACAATCCGAACATGCTCCTAACCCCGAAATCACCCAATGAAGCTAACAGAATCATCAGATTTCCATTTCGAGGCTATCTTCACACTGTTCCAACTATGGACAACTTTCCAACACTTGAGCTCTAATTTAGGGACTAAGTGTCCCAAAACTCCCCGAAACTCAAAACCGAACATCCCAGCAAATCGAAATAGCAGAAATAAACTTGGGGAAAGCAGTTAATAGGGGATTGGGGCATTAATTCTTAAGATGACCGGCCGGGTCGTCACATTATACCTACGCGAATGCGACCACATAGACGCGAAAGTGAGGGCCTGAGGAGTTACTTCTCCGCGAACGCGAGCCCATTATCGCGAACGCGAAGGTCTGTTAGGCCTAACTCATTGTGAACGCGATGAGCCTGTCGCGAACGCGAAGACCAAATTCGCCCAGTTATTTTTAAGATCAAAAACAGAATGCATTACGGGAATTCCACCATTTTTCATAAACTTCATCTTCTCCACACCTCTTGGGCGATTTTAGAAGAGGAACCTCACCATAGCTTCATATGTATGTAATCCTAAGATCGTTTTCTTCCATTTTATCAACACCCACTAGATTTCTAGGCGTAAAATATGAGATTAAGGGTAGAAAATTAGGGATTTGGGTAGAGTTAGGGCTTTTTGATTATTTGGGAATTTGACCTTGTTTTGGGGTCATATTTCTAAACAAATTATATATTCGGGCTCGTGGGTGAATGGGTGATCGAGTTTTGGTTTGAACCTCGTGTTTTGACCAAGCGGGCACGGGGTCGATTTTTGACTTTTTGGGAAGAATGATGAGAAAGCTATAATTAAGCATTGGAATTGGATTGTTTAGCGTTTATTGATATTATTAAGTCGATTTTGTCTAGATACAATTGATTTGGAGCCAAATTCAAAAGGAAAGGCGATGTTTGAGGCTTGAGTTGGCCGTGGAAGTTCAAGGTCAGTGTTTGGTCTAATCTTAGCTTGAGGGATTAGGAGTTGTGTCCTATTTGCTATTTGCTTCTTGTTGAGTACGACGTATAGGCATGGTTACGAGTATCTATACATTAGTGTTGAGCATGACAGTGAGTCTTAAATTGAAATTTGTTGTGTTCTTAAATGATACTACGGATGCTTTAATTGATGATTCTCGATACTGAGCAAGAATTAAGTTTGTTTTCAAGAAGATTACTTATGATTGAGTATTGGTGTTAGCTGAGATGAGTAGAAGTTAGGTTAAGATTGGTTATAGTTGTTTCTCCCATGCTGGGACGTATTTACTTTTACTGCCAAATCCATTGCCGGGATAGTGTAGTTTATTATTGATCCCTTGCCGGGACTCTTGGTATGGTTGTTGCTAAAAGTATACAATTATATAGATCGGGTTGCACGCCGCAACAATACTGGTGAATCTCAATATAGTTAACCATCTATATTAGTCAACTATTACATTGTCCTAATACATCCACTTCAATTATAATGAATCATACTGTGGAATTCTATTTTAGGGTTCTGTCATGTAACTACTCTACATTAAGATTCTATGCAAGTTCTTTCTACTAGTGTATGACTTGTTTAGAGTGGTATTCATTGTAGTAATCTGCTTCTTCCTTGAAAGCCCAGAAACACAAGTCAGATTTGGTCCCTTAGAGGAAAATTCAAGTTACATTGACATTTCCGCATTGTAATATTCTTGCCATTTCTACATGTCAAATTTGAAACGTGAAGGAATGAGTACATGATTAAATTGGAAAGGATTCTATGTAGCAATCTGCTTACATATTCATTGTGGTTCTCCAGCTTGTTAGGTGGAAAAGGATAGACAAATTGTTGATTTTTCATAGTGACTATGGAGTCCCAAAACTCCAAAGTCGCACCAGTTATCATAGTGACTCTTAGCACTTCACAAATGAAAAATAAAATTGCACAATACACCAAAAATAAAAGAACTTAGCACTTATCGTTGTAGGAGGAGAAGCAAATATCCCAACAAATTGTTCTAGATGAAGATTTATCTCTCTGAAAGTATTGCTTGGAGTAGCTGCTAATCCCAAACATCTCACCTTCCCAGGATTCTCTTTGGAGAAATTTCAGACTCATCCACTATACTTTCACTCACTGCTAGCTCAATTTTTTCCTAAACACAATACACATTAAAAAAATCTAAGCCAATATTATAAATTGGTTATTACTACACTTCGCAATAATTATCTATTTCTTGCCAAAGGGTGCAATCAGTAGCCTAGAGCATCAGTAGTTGACAAAGTTGGGCATATGCACTTGTTTTATCATCCTCCCTGAAGGTCCAACACTTCATAACCTTCTATAAGTAGGTTAATCATTAGAACAAATCATGACATAAGTATTTTCAGAATATACTTATTCTTGCACTTTGTCTCAGCTATATTCTATAATCCACAACTAGTTGTTAATATGTAGGATATTTTGTTCAAGCAGTTAGCTGTAGTTACAGTAGTCTACGTCTATAACACAACATGTCAACATTTGCAAGTTGGATCTTTACAAATTATGAATAAGATGAAAAGTTATACTTCAACATATGAATGTTAATAAATCTGTCCATTAAACTATTGTATATATGATGTACTTATATATGCCCTTTTCCCTGAAAATCTTGCTTCAGATCAAACAAACCAATTGCAGAAGTTCATTAATGACTTAGACACATGACAACTTCCTAAAAATAAGGAGCAAGTTCCAGTAGATAAGTGTAAAACATATATGATATGGAAAGCTTCTCTCTTTCTATGTCGTTTTGATATACACTCATGTATTAGAAGCAATATGTCACCGAAGTTTATATGCAGATACAAGTATGAATAGTTAGTCTTAAAGAGTCAGCAGCATGTGAACGATGTTATATCGTCATTTGTCATATCAATATTTACCATATAGTATATTTTGAAAATATTACTGCAAAGAAAAAAAAGTCTGAAAGATTCTTTATAAGTTCGTGTACCTGGATATTGAAAGGCTTATCTGCTTGAGTATTGTAGTTTTCATGATAGTCATATGAAAACTGTCATATGATAGGCTTATCTGCTTGAGCATTGTAGTTGTCAAGAATAAGTTTTGCCAACAAAGTTCACCATATGATTCCTTTTATTCTAGTTTTCATGATAGTCACACATGGATCATTCTATCTTAGCTGTTAAAAGCAACATAGTATCATGAACAAGACTGCCGACTAGAGTCATTTAGGCAAACAAGTCAACATGTATGAACAAAATCATCACCGAGAGTCAGTGAATAGACTAGACCAAAACATCATGACATAAAGGTTGAAACAAACATAATGATGTAGGTGTAATGGTCTTATATTTTTAACTTACACATATTTCTTTTGCCTCCTTATTTACATATGATCCATCTCTTTTCGTATGTGTAGCAAGATAAAGTTGTGCTCGTCCAGGCTTCCTCCCTGTCTCACCCATCTATGTATGAAAACAAAAAATAGTTGGAATAGTTTAATTAAAGTAAAAGAAATAGATACAATATCTAAAATTTAAATAGTAAAATAAGGTAAATAACGTGACATCATTCACCATTTTAGCCTTTCTTCTAGAATTAGGTTTGGAGCCACCGGTGTGTGGAACTATTTATTTCTTCCGATTTTCAGCATTTCTTTTACACATGTTCTAACAATAAGATACATTTCACTCAATTGTATATTTCTGCGTTCCGAGGCTTTAAAAACCCCTTTTAGCATCACTTCGATTTGCGTGTGCAGTCCGGGCGCGTAGTCGGAAAGCTTATATGTGAAAATCTATGAAAAATAATAAATTTTGACTCTAAAATGAATTAATTTGACTCCGGTTAACGTTTTGGGTAAACAGACCCGGACTCATGATTTGACGGTCCCGGAAGGTTCATAGGAAAATATGGGACTTGGGCGTATGCCCGGAATCGAATTCCGAGGTCCCAAGCCCGAGAAATGAATTTTTAAAGAATTTTTTTTTCTGAAATTGTTTAAAGGATTTGGAAATGAATTTTGATTAGAACATATTGGTATCGGGCCCGTATTTTGGTTTCGGTGCCTGGTACAGCTCTTACATAAGATTTAAGATAATTCTGTGAAGTTTGGTAAGAAACGGAATCCGTTTGACATGATTCGGACCTTAAATGCAAAATTTGATGTTTTAAGAAGTTTTGAAATATTTCATTGAGTTTGAGGTTTAATTCGTTGTTTAAGGGGTTAATTTGGCTATTTCATTGCACGAATAAGTTCATATGATGTTTTTGAGTTAGTACGTATGTTTGGTTTTAAGCCCCGGGGGCTCGGGTGTGTTTCGGATGTGTTTCGAAAGGTTTTTGAACTCATAAAAGTTACAGGTTTTTTAGTTTATGGTGTGCTGGTATTTTCTTCTTCGCGTTTGCGGGAGGACCCTCGCGAATGCGATGAGTTATTCTTGCTGAAGGAAATTTCCTTCTATGCAAACGCGAGACCCAAGTCGCAAACACGAAGCTTTGGGGGGTCTACCCTTCGCGAAAGCGGGCCTGGTATCGCGAACGCGAAGGCTTATGAGCCTGGGCAGGGGAGGGGTATTATACCTACGCGAACGCAACCACTTGGACGCGAATGCGAGGGCTCGAGGAGTTACTTCTCTACGAATGCGAGCACTTTATCGCGAGCGCGAAGGTCTGTCAGGCCTAACTCATCGCAAACGTGAAGACCAAATTCGCCCAGTTATTTTTAAGATAAAAAATAGAATGGATTACAGGAATTCCACCATTTTTCATGAACTTCATCTTCATATCACCATAGCTTCATAGGTATGTAATCCTAAGCTTGTTTTCTTCCATTTTTATCAACACCCACTAGATTTCTAGGCGTAAAACATGAGATTAAGGGTAGAAACTTAGGGATTTGGGTAGAGTTAGGGCTTTTTGATTATTTGAGAATTTGACCTTGTTTTGGGGTCAGATTTCAAAACAAATTATATATTTGGGCTCGTGGGTGAATGGGAGATCAGGTTTTTGCCCGAATCTCGTGTTTTGACCAAGCGAGCCCAGGGTCAATTTTTGACTTTTTGGGAAGAATGATGGGAAAGCTATAATTAAGCATTGGAATTGGATTGTTTAGCGTTTATTGATGTTATTAAGTCGATTATATCTAGATACAATTGATTTGGAGCCGAATTCAAAAGGAAAGACGGTGTTTGAGGGTTGAGTTGGCCGTGGAACTTCGAGGTAAGTGTTTGGTCTAACCTTAGCTTAAGGGATCAGGAGTTGTGTCCTATTTGCTATTTTCTTCTTGTTCAGTACGACGTATAGGCATGGTGACGAGTATCTATATGTTGGTATTGAGCATGACCGTGAGTCTTAAATTGAAATTTGTTGTGTTCTTAAATGATACTACGGAAGCTTTAATTGATGATTCTCGATACTGAGCAAGAATTAAGATTGTTTTCGTGGAGATTACTTATGATTGAATTATTGGTGTTAGCTGAGATGAGTAGAAGTTGGGTTAAGATTGGTTATAGTTGTTTCTACCTTGCCGGGACGTATTTACTTTTACTATCGAATCCCTTGCCGGGATAGTATAGTTTATTGTTGATCCCTTGCTGGGACTCTTGGTATGGTTGTTGCTAAAAGTATACAAATATATGAATCGGGTTGCACGCCGCAATAATCTATATATGGAACGGGTTGCACGCCGCATCAATACTATATATGGAACGGGTTCCACGCCACAACAATGTTATATTGGATCGGGTTGCATGCCACAATAGTGATATAAATGGATCGGGTTGCACTCCGCAACAGTGATATAAAAGGATCGGGTTGCACGCCGCAATAGTGATATAAGTGGATCGGGTTGCACGCGCAACAGTGTTAAATGATAGGGATCGGGTTGTGCGCCGCAATAGTGTTATTATTGTTTTGTTGTAGATCTTGAATTGTTCCCTCATATTTCTCTTAAATTACTGCTGGACTTGATATTTTCCCCGTAGCATGTACCCCCTCCCACCTTTATTTGTTTATTTCATGTATTATTTTTCTGTTTTATATTATATAACTGCACAGGTTTATCTGAAGTCTGGTCCTAGCCTCGTCACTACCTCACCGGGGTTAGGCCAGGCACTTACCAGCACATGGGGTCGGTTGTGCTGATGCTACACTCTGCACTATGTGCAGATTTCGGAGCAGCTTTTGGACAGTAGCATTCGGAGAGCATGCCTTTAGTCCATCCAGAGATCCCGAGGTAGTCATGTAGGCGTCCGCAGGCCCGGCGTTCTCTTCTACTTTATTATGTACTCTGTTTTCATTAGATTTCGAGACAGATTGTATTTCTTTCAGACATTTGTATGTAGTACTCATAGATAGTCCGTGAATATTGTGACACCAGATTCCGGGTAGAGGAGTATATTGGCCTTGTAGTACTGGCTTGGTTATTTTTAGCTATTTAAGTCTTCCGTTTATTATGTTCATTGCTAATATTTAAAATGTTGATTACCTACTAATTCAAACTGTTAAAAAGGATTAAAGTGAAAGAGTTAGAATTTCTATATTTCGTGGCTTGCCTAGCTTTTACGAGTAGGCGCCATTACAACTCCCAATGGTGAGAAAATCTGGATTGTAACAAGTTGGTATCAGAGCTCTAGGTTACATAGGTCTCACAATTCACGGAAAAGCTTAGTAGAGCCGGAGAGATCGGTACGGAGACGTCTGTATGTATCCCCTAGAGGCTACAGAGTTAGGAAAAACATCACATTTGTTCTTTCTTGTCGTGCGGTTTGGTTTCTCAATGCTAATTGAATTTCTACTCAATTCTTTCACAGATGGCGAGAACACGCGCTTCCTCATCCACTGATCAGCAGCTCGAGCCCCCAGCAGCAGCTCCCACAAGGGGCAAAGGGCAAGGCCGAGGCCATGCTAGAGGCTGGGGCAGGGGCAGACCTCAGCCCAGGGCAGCAACACCTGCAGCACAGCCTCAGGTTGACTTTGATGATGAGGTTCCGGCCCCAGCAGTTCCGGTAGGCCCAGCTCAGGTCCCAGAGGGGTTTATTGCTACCCCAGTCCTCCAGGATGCTCTAGTCCGTCTAGTGGGCCTTATGGAGAGTGTCACCCATGCAAGTTTGCTTCTTGTAGCACCAGCCGTCTCTCATTCTGGAGGAGGATCCCAGACTCCTGCTACTTGCACTCCGGAGCAGGTAGCTCCCCAGATTCAATCTCCAACGGTTCAGCCAGTTGGAGCAGTTTAGCCGGGTGTGGTAGCTCAGATCGGTGATGGAGCAGCTATGTTTGTCGATGCTTTGTGGAGGTTGCATAGGTTCACCAAGCTCTTTACTTCTACTTTCAGTGGTGCATCTACTAAGGATCCCCAGGATTATCTAGACAACTGTTATGAGGTTCTCAGGAACATGGGGATAGTTGAGACTAATGGGGTCGATTTTGCCACTTTTCGCTTGTCTGGATCCGCCAAGATTTGGTGGAGCGATTTCTGTTTGGCTAGACCAGCCGGATCGCCAGCTTTAACTTGGGAGTAGTTTACTCAGCTATTTCTAGAGAAGTTTCTCCCCATCACTTAGAGAGAGGCCTATCGGAGGCAGTTTGAGCTTCTCCAGTGGGGTTCCATAATTGTTACTCAGTATGAGACCAGATTCATCGACTTGGCTCGTCATGCTCTTAACATACTTCCCACCGAGAGACAGAGGGTGAGGAGGTTCATTGATGGACTTATTTAGCCGATTCTTCTTTAGATGGCTAGGGAGACTAGGAGTGAGATTACTTTCCAGGAGGCGGCCAATGTGGCCAGGAGAGTGGAGATGGTTCTGTCGTAGGGAGGTGGTCATGGGTCGAACAAGAGGCCCCGTCATTCAGGCAGATTCAGTGGTGCCTCGTCTAGAGGCAGGGATTCGTATGGTAGAGGCCATTCTCCTAGGCCCTTTCAGTCAGCACTTTAGGTTTCTCACAGTGCTTCAGGTGGCCGTGGTTCTCATATGTAGTATCCTGATCAGCATTCCTATAGTGCACCACCATCTCTTATTAGTGCTCCGCCGCTCCAGAGTTTTCGGGGTGGTCATTCAGGTCGCCAAGGTCAGTCTCTGTTTTCTCAGCCGCAGCACTCAAGTGGATGCTATGAGTGTGGTAAGTATGGTCATATCCATAGGGCTTGTCCGAGATTGGTGGGTACTCAGTCGCAGCAACAGGTTTCCCATGCTATGGTTTAGGCACTAGGTGCTCCACAGCCCGCCCAACCAGTTAGAGGTGGGGTAGAGGTGCTAGAGGTGGAGGTAGAGGTGCTAGAGGTGGAGCTCCGACCACTAGAGGTGGAGGCCAGCCAGCTGCAAGCCGTCCCAGAGAGGTAGTCCAGGGTAGTAGGGCCCAGCCCCGATGTTATTCTCTTACAGCCAGGCCTGAGGTTGAGGCTTCCAATGCAGTTATCACAGGTATTGTTCTGGTTTGTGATAAAGATGCTTCAGTTTTATTTGATCAAGGGTCTACATACTCGTATGTGTCATCTTATTTTGCACCGTATCTGGTCATGCCTAGTGATTCTTTGAGTGCTCCTGTTTATGTGTTTACACAAGTGGGTGATTCTATTGTGGTAGATCGAGTCCATTGCTCTTGTATAGTCATGATATGGGGTTTTGAGACTCGTGTAGATTTGTTGCTTCTGGACATGGTTGATTTCGATGTTATATTAGGGATGGACTAGTTATCACCTTACCACGCTATCTTGGACTGTCATGCCAAGAATGTGACCTTGGCCTTGCCGGGTTTACCTCATTTAGATTGGAAGGGACTCCTGTTCATTCTACCTGTAGTGTTATTTCTTATGTGAAGGCTCAACGTATGGTCGAGAAGGGGTGTTTGTCCTATTTGGCATATATTCGTGATTCTAGTGTTGAGGTTCCTTCTATTGATTCTGTGCCCGTTGTTCGTGAGTTTCCTGAGGTTTTCCCTTCAAACCTGCCGGGTATGCCATCCGACAGGGATATTGACTTTTGCATTGATTTGGTTCCGGGCACTCAACCCATTTCTATCACGCCGTATCGTATGGCCCCACCTGAGTTGAAAGAGCAGTTGCAAGACTTGCTTGACTTTCATTTGACTCAGTATTTCACCTTGGGGTGTGCTGGTGTTGTTTGTTAAGAAGAAGGATGGGTCGATGAGAATGTGTATTGATTACCGGTAGTTGAACAAGGTGACAATCAAGAATAAGTATCCATTGCTGAGGATTGATGATTTGTTTGATCAGCTTCAGGGTGCCAAGGTATTTTCTAAGATTGATTTGAGATCTGGCTACCATCAGTTGAGGATTAGGGCATCCGATGTCCCTAAGACAGCTTTCCGCACCCGGTACCAGCATTTTGAGTTCTTGGTGATGTCATTCGGGTTGACAAATGCCCCAGCAGCTTTTATGGATTTGATGAACGGAGTATTCAGGCCTTATTTGGATTCATTCGTGATAGTCTTCATTGATGATATTTTGATATATTCCCACAGTCGGGAGGAGCACAAGCATTATCTCAGAGTGGTTCTTCAGACTCTAAGGATAGTCAGTTATATGCTAAGTTCTCAAAGTGTGAGTTCTGGTTGAGTTCAATTGTATTCCTGGGTCATGTTGTATCGGAAAAGGGTATTCAGGTTGATCTGAAGAAGATTGAGGCAGTCAAGAATTGGCCTAGACCAGCATCAGCTACAGAAATTTGGAGTTTCTTGGGATTGGTAGGCTACTATCGTCGGTTCGTGGAGGGGTTCTCATCTATCGCAGCCCCGATGACCAGGTTGACCCAGAAGGGTGCCCAGTTCAGGTGTTCAGACGAGTGTGAGGTGAGCTTTCAGAAGCTCAAGACAACTCTGACTATGGCACTGGTGATGGTTTTGCCCACAGGTTCAGGGCCTTGCATAGTTTATTGTGATGCATCTCGTATTGGACTTGGTGCAGTGTTGATGCAGGATGGAAAGGTCATTGCCTATGCTTCGCGGCAGTTGAAGATTCATGAGAAGAACTATACGGTTCATGATTTGGAGTTGGCAGCCATTGTTCACGCGTTGAAGATTTGGAGGCATTATCTGTATGGCGTGGCATGTGAGGTGTTCACGAATCACAAGAGTCTTCAGTATTTGTTCAAGCAAAAGGAGTTGAATTTGAGGCAGAGGAGGTGGTTGGAGTTGTTGAAAGATTATGATATCACTATCTTATATCACCCGGGAAAGGCCAATGTGGTGTTCGATGCTTTGAGTAGGAAGTCAACCAGTATGGGAAGTCTTGCTTATATTCCGGTCGGTGAGAGACCGCTTGCTTTGGATGTTCAGTCTTTGGCCAATCAGTTCGTGACGTCGGATGTTTCTGAGCCCAGCCGTGTGTTAGCTTTCACCATCGCTTGTTCTTCATTATTGGAGCGTATCCGAGATTGGCAATATGATGATCCCTATTTGTGTGTCCTCGGAGACACAATGTAGCACAGAGGTGCCAAGCAGGTTACCTTAGGTGATGATGGAGTTTTGAGATTGCAGGGTCGAGTTTGTGTGCATAATGTGGATGGGCTCCGATAGTTGTTTTTAGAGGAGGCCCATAGTTCCCGGTACTCTATTCATCCGGGCACCGAGAAGATGTATTAGGATTTGCGGTAGCATTATTGGTGGTGGAGAATGAATAAGGATATCATTGCATATGTGGCTCGGTGTTTTAATTGTCAGCATATTAAGTACGAGCATTAGAGGCCCGGTGGTTCATTTCAAAAGATTGAGATTCTCGAGTGGAAGTGGGAGCATATCACTATGGACTTTGTTGTTGGTCTCCCACGGACTCAGAGGAAGTTCGATGCAGTATAGGTTATTGTTGATAGACTAACCAAGTCAGCGCATTTCATTCCTGTGGCAGTCTTCTATTCTTCCGAGAGGTTAGCTGAGATCTATATCCGGGAGATTGTTCGCCTTTATGGTGTGCCCGATTCTATCATTTCGGATCGAGGTACGTAGTTTACCTCCCATTTTTGGAGAGCAGTTCAGCGAGAATTGGGCACACGGGTTGAGTTGAGCACAGCGTTTCACCCTCAGACAGACGGGCAATCCGAGCGGACTATTCAGATTTTGGAGGATATGCTCCAAGCTTGTGTCATTGACTTTGGAGGCTCGTGGGATCAGTTTTTGCCTTTAGGAGAGTTTGCCTACAACAACAGCTACTAGTCGAGTATCGAGATGGATCTTTATGAGGCTTTATATGGTAGGCGGTGTCAGTCTCCGGTTGGATGGTTTGAGCCGGGAGAGGCTCGGTTGTTGGGTACGGATCTGGTTCAGGATGTCTTGGACAAGGTCAGGATTATTTAGGATAGGCTTTGTACAGCTCAGTCCAGACAAAAGAGTTATGCCGACAGCAAGGTTCATGATTTGGCATTCATGGTCGGTGAGCGGGTATTGCTTCGAGTGTCGCCAATGAAGGGCGTGATGAGATTTGGGAAGAAGGGCAAGCTTAGCCCTAGGTTCATTGGTCCGTTTGAGATTCTTGATCGAGTAGGAGAGGTGGCTTATAGACTTGCATTGCTGCCGAGCTTATCAGCCGTACATCTAGTGTTTCATGTGTCCATGCTTCGAAAGTATAACAACTATCCATCCCACATGTTAGATTTTAGCACTGTCCAATTGGACAAGGACTTCTCTTATGAGGAGGAGCCGGTAGATATTCTAGACCGGCAGGTTCGTCAGTTGAGATTGAAGAGTTTTCCTTCTGTTCGTGTTCAGTGGAGAGGTCAGCCTCCTGAGGAATCGACCTGGGAGTCCGAGTCCGATATGCAGAGCCATTATCCCCATCTTTTCCCCGACTCAGGTACATCCTTCTTCTGTCCGTTCGAGGACGAACGGTTGTTTTAGAGGTGGAGAATGTGATGACCTCTTTGTTTTAAAATGAAATTTCTACATTCTGAGGCTTTAAAAATCTCTTTTATCATCACCTCGATTTGCGTGCGCAGTCCGGGCACGTAGCCAGAAAGCTTATATGTGAAAATCTGTGAAAAATGATAAATTTTGACTATAAAATGAATTAATTTGACTTCGGTCAAAGTTTTGGGTAAACGGTCCCGGACCCATGATTTGATGGCCCCGGAGGGTCCGTAGGAAAATATGGGACTTGGGCGTATGCGCGGAATTGAATTCCGAGGTCCCAAGCCCGAGAAATGAATTTTTAAAGAAAATTATTTTCTGAAATTGTTTAAAGGATTTGGAAATGAATTTTGATTAGAACATGTTGGTATCGGGCCCGTATTTTTGTTCCGGTGCCCGGTACAGGTCTTATATGAGATTTAAGATAATTCTGTGAAGTTTGGTAAGAAACGGAATCCGTTTGACGTGATTCGGACCTTAAATGTAAAATTTGATGTTTTAAGAAGTTTTGAAATATTTCATTGATTTTGAGGTTTAATTCATTGTTTAAGGGCTTAATTTGGCTATTTGATCGCACAGATAAGTTCATATGATATTTTTGAGTTAGTACGTATGTTTGGTTTGGAGCCCCGAGGGCTCGGGTGTTTTTCGGAAGGTTTTTGAACTCATAAAAGTTGCAGGTTTTTCAGTTTCTGGTGTGCTGGTATTTTCTTCTTCGCGTTCCCAAGAGGACCCTCGCGAACACAATGAGTTATTCTAGCTTAAGGAAATTTCCTTCCACGCGAACGCGAGACCCAGGCCACGAACGCGAAGCTGTGGGGGGTCTCCCTTTGTGAACGTGGGCCTGGTATCGCGAACGCGAAGGCTTATGAGCCTGGGCAAGGGGAGGGGTATTATATGTCACGACCCCGGTTCGCCCTCTGTGAACCATTGTGACGGCACCTAGTCTCTACGACTAGGTAAGCCTAAATTTGCGGAAGATAACCAAAACTTGCGGAAGCAAAACAATTTAAAAACAGAAATAAGGCAATAACAGTGTTAAATGTGCCGCTCGGCATACACCATATTTATATAGATCTCAAAACCAATATCTAAATTTCCAAGACCCGGAAACCCACGAATCATAAGCTAAGAAAAAGAAATACTACATAGCTCTAACTCCGGAATTTGTCTAATAAGAACAGAAAGTACAGAAGGGCTAAATACTAAAAAGGCAGGAATAGAAAGGGACTCCTCGGTCTGCGGATGCGGCAGATGTACCTCGAAGTCTCTAAGGAGTCGCCTCCCTCAAGGATGGTAGTCCTAAGTAGAAGTACCTGGATCTACACATGAAAACATGCGTAGAAGGGGCATGAGTACACCACAACGGTACTCAGTAAGTGCCAAGCCTAACCTCGGTCGGGTAGTGATGAGGAAGGTCAGGGCCCTACTGAGGTTAAATACAATATAAGGGTTAACAGTGTGGAATAAAACAGTATAAATAAGTGCAACAGTAAGAAATAACATAGAATTGACAGAACAACAATTAGAACAGAGACAAAATAAGCCACGGAGAAGGAACATACTGATAAGTACTTAAAGAAAACCGGATTTCCAAAAATTTGCACAAGTACACACTCGTCATCTCACGTACAAGGCATTTCAATTACCAAATATATCAATCATAAGGGGAAGATCCCCCACACAAGGTTAGACAAGTCACTTACCTCGAATCGGCTCAAAATCAACCCAACACCACGCTCTTGCCACGAGTACTCGACTCCAAATGGCCCAACTCTATTCAATTCAATTGTATAATGTAAATAATACTTCAAGTAACTGATTCTACAATTAAATTCTAAGCTAATACGCGAAATTATGTAAAATGACCAAAATGCCCCTCGGGTCCACGTCTCGGAATCGGGTGAAATTTACATTTTCAGAAACCTCGTACTCTCACGAGTCTATATATAATAAGAATACTGAAATCAGAGTCCAAATGACCCCTCAAATTTGCATTTATAGGCCTCTTAAACTCAAGCCCTAATTACCCATTTTTCCCAAATTTCTCACCACTAATTAGGTCTTTAATCACATAAAAATGAGTTATGAAGTCAAGGATGTTACCTTCAAGCGATTCCCCTTTGTTTTCCTCAAAAATCTCTCGCAAAAGCTTCAAAGTCGGATGAAAATAGTGAAAGAATCCCTCAAATTCGCGAAGGCAACTATTTATATGTTCTGCCCAGCGATTTCCGCATTTGCGGCCCTAGGATCACATCTGCGGTCCCACTTCTGCAGACACATCGTCGCATCTGTGATTTCATTGAAGTTCCAGCTTCCGCATCTGCGGACCTGTAACCACAGGACCGGTTCCGCTTCTGCGAGCTCTTCACCGCATCTGCGGTTCCTGAGGAATTGACACAAAGCCGCTTCTGCGGCGCCGCATCTACTGTCCCCAAACCGCATATGCGAAATACCAGAAGACCAGCTGCTGCACAACTTCAACTCCAAAATTTCCTCCATTAACCATCCGAATTCATCCGGAGACCCCCGGGACCTCAACCAATGCATCAACATATCCTAAAACCTTATTCAAACTTGTACCAATCTTCAAAACACTTCAAACAACATCAAAACAACCAAAACACATCAGATTCAAGCCTAAGTTTCTATAATCTTCCGAATTCCGCTTTTGATCAAAAGACCAACCAAAACACGTTTGAATGACCTGAAATTTTGCACACACATCCCAAATGACACGACGGAACTACTGCAACTCTCGGAATAAAATCTTGCTATCAAACTAGAAACTTCAAAAATTCAACCTTCGGCGTTTCAAGCCTAAATTAGCTACGGATCTCCTAAACACAATTCGAACACGCTCCTAACCCCGAAATCACCCAACGTAGCTAACAGAACCATCAGATTTCCATTCCATGGCCATCTTCACACTGTTCCGACTACGGTCAACTTTTCAACACTTAAGCTCTCATTTAGGGACTAAGTGTCCTAAAACTCCCCGAAACTCAAAACCTAACATCCCGGAAAATCGAAATAGCAGAAATAAACTTGAGGAAAGCAGTTAATAGGGGATCAGGGCGTTAATTCTTAAGATTGGTCGGTCGGGTCGTCACATCCTCCTACACTTAAACATTCGTTCATCCTCGAATGAGCATAGAGACATACCTGAAGTAGGGAAAAGATGAGGGTAACAGCTACGCATATCCTGTTCAGTCTCCCAGGTCGCCTCCTCGACCGGCTAACCCCGCCATTGGACCTGAACTGATGCAATGTTCTTTGACCTCAGCTTTCTAACCTGTCTGTCCAATATTGCCACTGGCTCCTCAATATAAGATAGATCCCTGTCCAACTGGACAGAACTGAAATCCAACACGTGCTACGGATTGCCGTGATACCTCCGGAGCATCGAAACATGAAATACTGGATGAACTTCTGCCAAGCTGGGTAAGGCAAGCTCATAAGCAACCTCCCCAACAGGCTTCAATATCTAAGGGCCAATAAACCTCGGACTCAACTTCCCTTTCTTCCTGAATCTCATAATGCCCTTCATAGGCAAAACCCAAAGCAGAACCCGCTCTCCAACCATATGGGAAACATCACGATCCTTCCGGTCTGCGTAACTCTTTTGTCTGGACTGGGCTTTACGGAGCCTATCCTGTATCACCTTAACCTTCTCCAAGGCATCCTGAACTAAGTCCATGCCCAAGAATCTAGCCTCACCCAACTCAAACCAGCCCACCGGGGATCTACACTGTCTCCCACATAAAGCCTCATACGGTGCCATCTGAATGTTGGACTGATAGATGTTGTTGTAAGCAAACTCCACCAATGGTAAGAACTGATCCCAAGACCCTCCAAACTCAATCACACACGTACGGAGCATATCCTCAAGAATCTGGATAGTGCGCTTGGACTTCTCGTCCGTCTGAGGGTGAAAGGCTGTACTTAACTCCACCCGAGTACCCAACTCATGCTGAACGGCCCTCCAAAACCGTGATGTAAACTGAGTACCCCTATCGGAGATGATGGAAACTAGAATACCATGCAAACGAACAATCTCCCGGATATAAATCTCCGCCAACTGCTCCGAAGAATAAGTAGTACACATAAGAATAAAATGAGCGGACTTGGTCAGCCGATCCACAATCACCCAAATAGCATCAAACTTCCTCAAAGTCCGTGGGAGCCCAACTACAAAGTCCATGGTGATCCGCTCCCACTTCCACTCCAAGATCTCTATTTGCTGAAGCAACCCACCCGGTCTCTAGTGCTCATACTTCACCTGCTGACAGTTGAGGCACCGAGCTACAAATCCAACTATATCCTTCTTCATCTGCCTCCACCAGTAGTGCTGCCTCAAATCCTGATACATCTTCGCGGCACCCGGATGAATGGAATACCGCGAGCTATGGGCCTCCTCCAGAATCAACTCCCAAAGCCCATCAACATTGGGTACACAAATCCGACCCTACATCCTCAATACCACATCATCACCAATAGTCACCTCTCTGGCGTCACCGTGCTGAACCTTGTCCTTGAGGACAAGCAAATGAGGGTCATCATACTGCCGCTCCCTAATACGATCAAATAAAGACGACCGAGAAACCACGCAAGCTAGACCCAATTGGGCTCCGAAAGATCCAATCTCACAAACTAGCTGGCTAAGGCCTGAACATTCATCGCCATAGGCCTCTCCGATGCTGGTAAATAAGCCAAACTCCCCAACCTCTCTGCCCGGTGACTTAAAGCATCGACCACCACATTGGCCTTGCCCGGGTGATACAAAATAGTGATATCATAGTCTTTTAGCAACTCTGAACACCTCCTCTGGCGCAAATTTAGATCCTTTTGCTAGAACAGGTGCTGCAAGCTCCAATGGTCAGTATAAATCTCACAGGGAACACCGTATAAGTAATGGCGCCAAATCTTCAGGGCATGAACAATGGCAGCTAACTCAAGGTCGTGAACATGGTAGTTCTTCTCATGTATCTTCAACTGTCTGGACGTGTAGGCAATCACCCTATCGTCCTGCATCAACACCGCTATGAGGCCAACCCTCGAGGCATCACAATAGACCGTATAAGACCCCGAACCTATAAGTAGTATCAAAATTGGGGTTGTGGTCAAAGCTGTATTGAGCTTTTGAAAGTTCGCCTCTCACCCGTCCACTGAAACAGAGCACCCTTTTGGGTCAACCTGGTCATAGGGGCTGCAATCATTGAAAACCCCTCCACAAAATGACGGTATTAGCCATCCAAACCAAGGAAATTGCGGATCTCGGTAGCTGAGGATGGTCTGGGCCAACTCTGCACGGCCTCTATCTTCTTCGGATCCACCTGAATACCCTCACTCGATACCATGTGGCCTAAGAATGCCATTGAATCCAACCAAAACTCACATTTCGTGAATTTAGCATATAACTTCTTCTCTTTCAAAGTTTGAAGCACAGTCCTCAGGTGCTGCTCATGATCTTCACGACTCCGGGAATACACCAGAATATCATCAATAAAGACAATGACGAACGAGTCAAGATACGGCCGGAACACACTATGCATCAAATGCATAAAGGCTGCTAGGGCATTGGTCGGCCCAAATGACATAACAAGGAACTCGTAATGACCATACCGAGTCCTGAAAGCAGTCTTTGAGGTATCTGGCTCCCGAATCTTCAACTGATGGTAACTTGAGCGCAAATCAATCTTAGAAAACACTTGTGCGCCCTGAAGCTGGTCAAACAGATCAACAATACCAAGCAAAGGATAACGGTTTCACTGTAACCTTGTTCAATTGGCGATAATCAATACACATATGCATAGAACTATCCTTTTTCTTCACAAACAAGACAGGAGCACCCCAAGGTGATACTAGGCCAAATAAAAGCCTTATCAAGCAATTCTTGTAACTGATCCTTCAACTCTTTCAACTCAGGAGGAGCCATACGATATGGAGGAATAAAAATGGGCTGAGTGCCTGGTAACAGATCAATGCCAAAATCAATATCTCTATCAGGTGGCATGCCTAGAAGATCATCTCGAAACACATCGGGAAAATCCCGTACTACTGGAACATAATCAAGAATAGCATAATGGGGCGACAACCAGTCCATGCCCAAGATAATGTCAAAATCTACCATGCTAAGTAACAATAAATCGGCTCTAGTCTCAAAACTACTAAGAGAAACCAAACATGACTGATAAACGCGGTCCACAACAAGAGAATCTCCCACAAGAGTAGAAACATAAATAGGGTAACTCAAAGAATCCCGAGATACACCCAAATGCAGAGCAAAATAAGAAGACACATAAGAGTAAGTAGAGCTTGGATCGAATAGAACTGATGCATCTCTGTGGAAAACCAATATAATACCTGTGATGACAGAATCGGAGGCAACAACCTCGGTACGGGAAGGAAGGGCATAGTATCTGGCTTGGCCTCCCCCTCTAGGTCGACCTCTGCCTCTAACTGGCTGAGCAGGTAGGGTAGCAACTAGAGCAGTAACCATAGCCTGAGAACTCTGTATGGCACGTTGTAGCTGAGAAATCTGTGGAGGTGCACCCCTTCCAAGTCTGGGGTAATCCCTCACCATATGACGTGTGTCACCACACTCAAAATAAGCTCTGGTAGGACATGGTGGCTGTGACTGGCTAGGGCTAGGTCTGTTGGACTGACCTCTGAAAGCACCCCGCGCAGGAGGCGCGGTAGATACTGGTGGTGCATAATAAGTCTCCTGAGGTCTAGGAGGAGTTGGAATACCATTGGCTGCTGGAAGAGCTGAATGAACAGGGCAACTCATATAACCCAACCATAATGACCTGCAACTGGGGTACGGGTGCTAGAATAATGGCCTGACTCTCGAGAACTTTTGGCCTCCCTCTCTTCTCTCTTCCTAGCATGCATACCCTCAATCCTCCTAGCAATGCTTACCACCTGCTGATAAGAAATATCCATCTCCAACTCACGAGCCATGCTAGATCTGATGTTGGGAATAAGGCCCTCAATAAACCGGCGAATCCTCTCGCGGACAGTAGAAACCAAGGTTGGCGCATGCCTAACCAAACTGGTGTAACGGATAGCATACTCTGAGATAGTCATAGCGCCCTGGCGCAAATGCTCAAACTCTGCGCGCCATGCATCCTGAGGCTCTAAGGAGCATACTCTCTTAGGGCCAGATCTAAAAACTGAGTCCAAGTCAGTGAAGCAGCCTCATCTGGACTGTCTAACTCATAGATGCGCCACCACTCATAGGCGACTCCTCGAAGCTGGAAGGTAGTGAAAGAAACCCCACTTGATCTTGCGATACCCATAGTGTGGAGAATGCGGTAACACTAACCAAGAAATCCCAGAACATCCTCCGATGCTAGACCACTATATACAAGGGGCTTGTACTTCTTGAACCTCTCAAGCCTCAATTGCTCATCCTCGGAAGCCGATGCCCTGTCCTCGGGCTGAACTAGCACTACAAGCCGCACAGGAATAATCTCAGGGACTGCTCAACATGAACTCGCTGCTTAGGAGTGCGGGCGGCGGGAGTCTATGCTCCTCCCCCGGCCTGAGACATAGCTACAGCAAGGGGAAGCAACCTTGCCTCAGCCAAAGTTGTGTACATACTCATGAACTGTGCCAAAGTCTCCTGAAGAGCTGGAGTGGTAGTAGCAGTAGGTGTGTCAGGTGCCTGGACTTCGGCTGGATCCGCTGGTGGTACCTTGGCGGCAGCTTGCGCAGGTGCTCTGGCTGCACCACGTGCGCGTCCTCGGCCTCTACCTCAACCCCGGCCTCTGACGACTGCAGTAAGGGGTGCGTATGCCTGATCATCTCGAGTAGCACGTGTCCTCACCATCTATGAGAGAATGGAAGACAGAAGTTTAGAATTGTGATGTCAAAATATCGCACGACAAGGAAATCAAATAAAGTGGAATTTTCCTAATAGTTACATAGCCTCTCGTAGATAAGTACGGACGTCTCTGATACCATGACTCCTATGAACCTAGAGCTCTGATACCAACTTGTCATGACCCCTGTTCACCCTCCGTGAACCATCGTGACGGCACCTAGTCTCTACGACTAGGTAAGCCTAAATTTGCGGAAGATAACCAAAACTTGCGGAAACAAAACAATTTAAAAATAGAAATAAGGCAATAATAGAGTTAAATGTGTCGCTCGGCATACGCCATATTTATATAGATCTCAAAACCAATATCTAAATTTCCAAGACCCGAAAACCCACGAATCACAAGCTAAGAAAAAGAAATACTACATAGCTCTAACTTCGGAATTTGTCTAATAAGAACAGAAAGTACAGAAGGGCTAAATACTAAAAAGGCAGGAATAGAAAGGGACTCCTCGGTCTGCGGATGCGGCAGATGTACCTCGAAGTCTCTAAGGAGTCGCCTCCCTCAAGGATGGTAGTCCTAAGTAGAAGTACCTGGATCTACACATGAAAAACATGCGTAGAAGGGGCATGAGTACACCACAACGGTACTCAGTAAGTGCCAAGCCTAACCTCGGTCGGGAAGTGATGAGGAAGGTCAGGGCCCTACTGAGGTTAAATACAATATAAGGGTTAACAGTGTGGAATAAAACAGTATAAATAAGTGCAACAGTAAGAAATAACATAGAATTGACAGAACAACAATTAGAACAGAGACAAAATAAGCCACGGAGAAGGAACATACTGATAAGTACTTAAAGAAAACTGGATTTCCAACAATTTGCACAAGTACGCACTCGTCACCTCACGTACAAGGCATTTTGATTACCAAATATATCAATCCTAATGGAAAGATCCCCCACACAAGGTTAGACAAGCCACTTACCTCGAACCAGCACAAAATCAACCCAACACCACGCTCTTGCCACGAGTACTCGAATCCAAATGGCCCAAATCTATTCAATTCAATCGCATAATGTAAATAACACTTCAAGTAACTGATTCTACAATTAAATTCTAAGCTAATACGCGAAATTATGAAAAATGACCAAAATACCCCTCAGGCCCACATCGCGGAATCGGGTAAAATTTACATTTTCAGAAACTTCGTACTCTCACGAGTCTATATATAACAAGAACACTGAAATCGGAGTCCAAATGACCCCTCAAATCCTCATTTAAAGGCCTCTTAAACTCAAGCCCTAATTACCAATTTTTCCCAAATTTCTCACCACTAATTAAGTCTTTAATCACATAAAAATGAGTTATGAAGTCAAGGATGTTGCCTCCAAGCGATTCCCCTCTGTTTTCCTCAAAAATTTCTCTCAAAAGCTTCAAACCTGGATGAAAATGGTGAAAGAATCCCTCAAATTCGCGAAGGCAACTATATATATGTTCTGCCCGGCGATTTCCGCATTTGCGGCCCTGGGATCGCATCTGCGGTCCCACTTCTGCAGACACAACGTCGCATCTACGATTTCATTAAAATGCCAGCTTCTGCATTTGCATACCTCTAACCACAGGAGCGGTTCTGCTTCTGCGAGCTCTTCACCGCTTCTGCGGCCCTTTAGCCGCTTCTGTGATGCGGCATCTGCAGTCCCCAAACCGTAGATGCGAAAATACCAGAAGACCAGCTACTGCACAACATCAACTCAAAAATTTCCTCCGTTAACCATCGAATTCATCCCGAGATCCCCAGGACCTCAACCAAGGCATCAACATATCCTAAAACCTTATTCAAAGTTGTACCAATCTTCAAAACACTTTAAACAACATCAAAACAACCAACACACATCGGATTCAAGCCTAAGTTTCTAAAATCTTCCGAATTCTGCTTTCGATAAAAAACCCAACCAAAACACGTCCGAATGACCTGAAATTTTGCACACACATCCCAAATGACATAATGGAACTACTACAACTCTCAAAATTCCATTCCGACCCTCGGAATAAAATCTCGCTATCGAACCGGAAACTTCAAAAATTCAACCTTCGGCGTTTCAAGCCTATATTAGCTACGGACCTCCAAAACACAATTCGAACATGCTCCTAACCCCGAAATCACCCAATGAAGCTAACAGAATCATCAGATTTCCATTTCGAGGCTATCTTCACACTGTTCCAACTACGGTCAACTTTCCAATGCTTAAGCTCTCATTTAGGGACTAAGTGTCCCAAAACTCCCCGAAACTCAAAACCAAACATCCCGGCAAATTAAAATAGCAGAAATAAACTTGGGGAAAGCAGTTAATAGGGGATCGGGGCATTAATTCTTAAGACGACCGGCCGGGTCGTCACATTATACCTACGCGAACGCGACCATATAGACGCGAAAGTGAGGGCTTGAGGAGTTACTTCTCTGTGAACGCGAGCCCATTATCGCGAACGCGAAGGTCTGTTAGGCCTAACTCATCGCGAACGCTATGTGCCTGTTGCGAACGCGAAAACCAAATTGGCCCAGTTATTTTTAAGATAAAAAACAGAATGCATTACAGGAATTCCACCATTTTTCATAAACTTTATCTTCTCCACACCTCTTGGGCGATTTTGGAAGAGGAACCTCACCATAGCTTCATATGTATGTAATCCTAAGCTCGTTTTCTTCCATTTTATCAACACCCACTAGATTTCTAGGCGTAAAATATGAGATTAAGGGTAGAAAATTAGGGATTTGGGTAGAGTTAGAGCTTTTTGATTATTTGGGAATTTGACCTTGTTTTGGGGTTAGATTTCAAAACAAATTATATATTCGGGCTCGTGGGTGAATGAGTGGTCGGGTTTTGGCCTGAACCTCATGTTTTGACCAAGCGGGTCCGGGGTCGATTTTTGACTTTTTGGGAAGAATGATGGGAAAGCTATAATTAAGCATTGGGATTGGATTGTTTAGCGTTTATTGATGTTATTAAGTCGATTATGTCTAGATACAATTGATTTGGAGCCGAATTCAAAAGGAAAGGCGATGTTGAGGCTTGAGTTGGCCGTGGATGTTCGAGGTAAGTGTTTGGTCTAATCTTAGCTTGAGGGATTAGGAGTTGTGTCCTATTTGCTATTTGCTTCTTGTTGAGTACGACGTATAGGCATGGTGACGAGTATCTATACATTAGTGTTGAGCATGACCGTGAGTCTTAAATTGAAATTTGTTGTGTTATTAAATGATACTACGGATGCTTTAATTGATGATTCTCGATACTTAGCAAGAATTAAGTTTGTTTTCAAGGAGATTACTTATGATTGAGTATTGCTGTTAGCTGAGATGAGTAGAAGTTAGGTTAAGATTGGTAATAGTTGTTTCTCCCATGCTGGGACGTATTTACTTTTACTGCCAAATCCATTGTCGGGATAGTGTAGTTTATTATTGATCGCTTGCCGGGACTCTTGGTATGGTTGTTGCTAAAAGTATACAATTATATAGACCGGGTTGCACGCCGCAACAATACTATATATCACGCCGCGTCTATACTATACATGGAACAGGTTGCACGTCGCAACAATGTTATATTGTATCGGGTTGCACGCTGCAACAGTGATATAAATGGATCGGGTTGCACGCTACAACAGTGATATAAAAGGATCGGGTTGCATGCCGCAACAGTGATATAAATGGATTGGGTGGCACGCTGCAACAGTGTTAAATGATAGGGATCGGGTTGCGCGCCGCAACAGTGTTATTATTGTTTTGTTGTAGATCTTGAATTGTTCCCTCATATTTCTCTTAAATTACTGCTGGACTTGATATTTTCTCCGTAGCATGTACCCCCTCCCACCTTTATTTGTTTATTTCCTGTATTTTTTTTCCGCTGTATATTATTAACTGCACAGGTTTATCTGAAGTCTAGTCTTAGCCTCGTCACTACCTCGCCGGGGTTAGGCCAGGCGCTTACTAGCACATGGGGTCGGTTGTGTTGATGCTACACTCTACACTATGTGCAGATTCGGGAGCAGCTTTTGGATAGTAGCACTTGGGGAGCCTGCCTTCGGTCCATCTAGAGATCCCGAGGTAGTCCTGCAGGCGTCCGCAGGCCCGTCGTTCTCTTCTACTTTATTATGTACTCTGTTTTCATTAGATTTCGAGATAGATTGTATTTCTTTCAGACATTTGTATGTAGTACTCATAGATAGTTCGTGAATATTATGATACCAGATTTCGGGTAGAGACTTATTGGCCTTGTAGTACTGGCTTGGTTATTTTTAGCTGTTTAAGTCTTCCGCTTATTCTGTTTATCGCTAATATTTAAAAATGTTGATTACCTGCTAATTCAAACTGTTAAAAAGGATTAAAATGAAAGAGTTAGAATTTTTATATTTCGTGGCTTGCCTAGCTTATACAAGTAGGCGCCATCACTGATAGCATCAAGAACAAGGATATAGTTAAAGAGTTGATAGAGTTTTGGAAGCTCCAAGGCACAAGATCTCAAGCTAAAGAGTTGCAAGTAAGGTTGCTAGACTTCAATGGCAAATAAAGAAACTTTTAATTGTAGAGGAAGAGCTCAAGCCCAAAGGAGATGAATTGTCCAAGTTTTACAATTATTTGGTAGTCCAAATTGAAGTCCAAGAGGAGGAAGATTGGGTTACCAAATCAGCCCTTGAAGTCCACCAATAGGGCTCAAAATGACCTTAAAAGAGGTCCAAAAGGGGGTGTTTCAAAAGGAGCCCAATTGGAGTCCAAACCAATGGCCCAAACTAATAGTTTTAAGGCCCAAATCTGCCCCAAAAGGATTTGGCCGCCCCCCACTTAATTTTGATGGCTTTTGTTACCCCTTAGGAGCCACCTACCTAAGTTTGATGGCTATTGTGACCCCTAGCAGCCCCCTACCTAATTTAGATGACTTTTTAGCAACCCCCTACATTATTTTAAGTGCTTTTAACTCCTATAAATAAGGAGTTCTTCTCATTCATAAGACACAATATTTATTGATTAAGTATATCATACTTTGAGAGTTCTTTTGAACCTTTGTTACTTGTGCTTTGAGATTTATCTTTCAACCTTTACTAGTTCTTAGTTCAAGGTAGTAAGATTACTTCTCTTTTATGATATCTTTGATTCCTTTGTGGTATTCTTAGAAGGCGATTAATACTAGTTATTAATTGTTGTCTCAAGTTACTCGTAAAGTGGTCAAGATCCGAATCTATTGTTTTGATTTGCTTTTTAAGTAAAGGCGTTTGATTTCTTCCATAAATCAAGACGTTGTTACTTTGATCTTGTCAAGGCTATAGAACTTGCGTTCTTGGAAGTTCTTGGAATTCTTTCCTTGAATTCTTCCCATATCCTTTATTTTCATCTCTTTAATTCTAGTTGTTCAATTCCTTGTTGTTATTGCTTCCGCATTTACTTCTCAAATTCTTACTCTAATTTGGATTTCCAATCTAGTTGTTATCAATCACGACTCCCGAGGGTGGGAAAATCGGGGTCGTGACAATGAATAATCATATTTTTATGCATTTCAATGTGACGTTTTAGAAAAATACCTGAGTTTCTTCTTTATAATGGTAGTTCACAAAGGAAGTCCATTGATCCCGAGTAATACCTAATGGAACATTATCCATAATCTCATCTTTGGTTTTAAGTGGGTCTTTAAACTCATCCCACAACTTCTGCCTACTTGCAGCCCACTTCTTTGCAATGGAGCAATAAACATATCCTCGTGCAACTTCCTCAATGGTCATAAAACAGAAATGAGCCTTCAAAAATAAATTTTGGTTAGTTTATCTTTTATAAAAAATATAAAAACAAAAGACACAATAGAGATATAGTTATAAAGATATAGAGCTTATTACCTTTATAATATTATTAAAGCAGTCGTTAAAGTATGACTTGGGCATATCCGACCATTTATCAAAGCTAATTGGAAATATGGTACAGTCAATTGCTAAAAGGCCACATACGCCTGCAACAAGGTCTTGTGCTTCGCTAATCGGATCCAAACAATCAAACTCCACCACATGTTTTTCCTGAGGTAAACTTGATGCTTCTCTAGTCTTCAATTTGAGCCTTTTGGTATCTCCATGTGAATCTTTAAGAAATAAAAATAAAAACAATTCATATTAATAAGGTCTTAACTTCAGTAAAGTAACATTCTTTCTCATCAGATGTTGAGACAACGGATAAATGAATAAGTAATCCATCATGCTTTACATGCTTGATAGTTAACTGAAGGGCTAGTCTCTTTTTCATATTTGCTTTCTTTCAAGGAGAAACAAGATGGAAAGGTAGAGTGTGGGATTTTAAAACATTTAATTTCTTAGTTGTTTGTAGCATATGATGTGTTTGCCTAACTGCATTTGTGATCTCTTTCTCAACTCAACAAGTAGATGGCCAGCACTTCCACTTGCAGTATAAATCAGATCATAGTCCAGTTTAGTTTATTTTTGTTCTTTCACTAATGGACAATGGAGAAAGAAATGAAAAATAATAAAATTGACATTATTGAAGTGACATTCTTTATACTCTAGAGCTGCAACTCTTTCTCCTAAGTGACATTCTTGAAGTAATAAAAGGAATAAAACCAGCTTCCAAAAATTATAATTTTTCTGTACAAACAGTAACCTCTAATAGGGCGGTACAAATTTTGAGTTATTATAATGATTGAGAAGCTAAGAAAATTAGAATAGCATGTCATGAATTGATAACCAAATTTACCCTTTTTCGCTAATAAATAACTGGACATGGACATACTCTGTTAATTATACAAATTTACATTATGCAACTTAACTATTTATTTCAAGAACTCTTAACAAAATCAGGGAATCAGTTTAAATAATTCATAAGCTGATGTCACATAAAAAGAAACAAAACAAAGGATAAGTGGTCACATAAAAATATTCCAAATGCACACCACCAATCTCTCAAAGTCAAAAAAGACGCAACAGATTAAGAAGAAGGAATTAGGAAATGATTACCTATTCCATCGACAGTCCAATGATGTGAAGACTCACGTTTAGCATGCTTATTGGATGTTACTTGTGCTGGTGCGGGATTAACTGGAGATTGAAATGAAGGAGTTGTTTGTCCCATGGCCTGAAATAAAGGAGTTATCAGTCCCGTAGCCTGAGATGAAGGAGTTGGCAGTGTTGTGGCATGAAATGAAGTGGTTTTCTGTCTTGTGGCTTGAAATGAAGGAGTTGGTAGTGATGTCCCCTTAAATGAAGGAGTCGGCTGAATGCAAGGAGTTGGTAGTGATGTTACCTGACAAGAAGGAGTTGGTTGTGTGGTAGCCTGAAATGAAGCAGTTTGCTGTCTTGTGGCTTGAAATGAAGGAGATGGTAGTGATGTTGCTTGACATGAGGGAGCTGGATGTGATGTAGTCGGGAATGAAGAAGCCAATAGTGATGTCATATCTAGTGCCGCATCAGTAGATTGTAAAGAAGGCGCTGATTGAACTGACTTTTGTAAGTTCTGAAAACGTTTGGTGTTCGGCATATCTGCAATCAACAAAAAAATTAATAAGTAATAGAAAATTAAAATAAAAAATAAAGTACATATATATAGAAGAAAAAAAAAACAAACAAAGATACACGAAAATTGACATGCCTATTTAGACATATGCTCATCTATTGCAATTTGGATATTCTCATAAGCATCATCAAAAAATTGTTCAAGTTCTTGTTGCTGGTATGGTTGATTCTCATATATTTCATTTTCATCAACCTCTCCCATATCAAATAAATTTCTCGGCTTTAGATGTACAACCACACTCCATTCTTTATCTGTTTCATCATCGACATAGTAAACCATATTTGCTTGAGATGCTTCAATGTAAGGATCATCATCCTCACGATCACCAATATGAATCAATCTAGAAAAGTTGACACAATTAAAATTCCAAGCATCTCTTTTGAACCCTCTATCCCGAGTAGTGTCTGCCCACTGACATTTGAAGAGCACAACTATAAATTGATAATAATTAAGCTCAATAATATCTTCTAACTTCACATAGTATGGCAAGTCTGCTTGCCTTGCACTTTTATCAGCACTAGATGCAACACAAGAGGTGTCAGAAGTAAGAAAAACTCCACTATTTTGAGTTTTTAATCCTTGATCTCTAGATAAAACTCAAAATTTGAATCTATTGATGTTATAAGCAGTGAACCTTCTAGCATATGGCGCTGGACCTCGTGCTAGGAACTTCAGATAAGTAGAGATGGTGTCTGCAATTTTTGGGTTCATAATCTAATAATAACAAACTTATTTTAGTTAAGCATATTAAATCCAATGAGTAAAGCTATGTGAAGCAAAAATTATTATACCATTCACTCACCCGTTTTGGGAACCAATCAGGAAACTCTCTATTAACAAACTCTCAATGAGTAAAGGATATGTATATCTGATGCTGAAGGTCTTCGTCCTCTTGTACTCTTTCTTATGTGATCCCTAAACTCACTTCAAATGAGCTAACTATATCAAATTTAATCATTTTAACTCAAAACTTTTGCCCATATTCATATCAATTTTATTTACTTACTAAATAAATGGCTTTACTACTGCACAATTAAATATGAGCTTGCGTCTTCACCAATGGAGTCAAGGGGAACGTTGAGGAGCCTCCAACTGGTTTACCTTGTGGAGGGAAGATAGAGGACATTTCAGAAGCCTCATTAAGATTTGGTTCATCATTTATACGTCTAGTCCTATTCAGCCTTGACTCAATCCCCTCAAAGTAACGAGAACAACAAGTTAGAGCTTCTTCAACAATGTAACCTTTAGCTATGTGTTACGCCCCACAATATTACGCCGATATTACGTTTGGCAGTGTTATATTACGATAATGTTATGCTCTGTAGTAATATATTACGAGGATGTTACCCTCTGCAGTAATATATTACGATGGTGTTACGTCCTGCAGTAATATATTACGATTGATATTGGTATTAAATTACGACAGTGTTGTACCCAGCAACATTATATTACAGTGATGTTACGCTTTGTAGTAATAAGTTACGACGATGTTGCACCCTGCAATAATATACGTTGAATTTGTCGTAAGGTAATTGACATCAGTCCAAGGAAAAGATTATATAGGGATTATAAGGATTATGCTATTTCACAAGTGATTAGTAAATTCATAAAGGTGAAAGGGGGAGCAAGTCTGAGAAAACGAATTTTGTCAAAGTTTGGCATTTTGGGATAAAATACGGCTCGAGCTAAAATACCCGATATTTATGGACTAGTGTCATACAAAGTACTACATGGCCATGATAGTAAGGTGTATAAAGTATGTGGAAAGTGAGTAATATTTTAAGTAATTTGGGGTAATTTTTAAATTATGCGGGTAATTGATTAATTACTGGATAGCGGGATATTACCTAATTAAATTAATTAAGAAACCTAGATAAGGATGAAAAGGTAACGTGGCAGCACCCATCAACATCCTTGATGACTCTTTAAATCATTGTAGTATGTGGCAATTAAAGACTACAAGACTTGGGCATCATTTCTTTTAATAAAAGAATTCAAGACAACAAAATTCATTCTTGGTTTTGAGACCAAGAACGTTGGTCAGCAAGTATTTCATCAAAATTCCAACTACAATCCAAGTTTGATTGAATATTATGTTAAGGAATAACATAAACGTCGGGGAAGAGGCAAGCAAATCTTTCAATTTCAAAAGAAATTCAAGCCAAAAAAACATTAGAAGCAGAAAAGTTTCGTTTCAATCCAAGTGTAATTTTGTCCATATTTCGCAGAAGCGGTTTCGTTCAAATAATTCAAGAAACATGTATGTTAAGGCTATCCCTTCTTTCTTTTTGCATGATCCATACGATACAAATAAAACGTTCAAATGCACAAATTCCATGAATGACTCTATTCATAGAAGTATTAGAGATATCTATGTTCTTGAATTTTCATGTGTCATAATATTTTATCATCTGTTCATGGGTCTCAGAAAAATATGAAAGTTGAAAAGAGTTTACTTTATGATATTACTCAAAGGCAAAATGGTCTTATGAAGCTCCGAAAGATTTTATTAACGTACTTTTCATGCATGGCATTCATGTGCATTGGCCCATGACCAGATGACATTATGTACACGTATATATGTATGTATATATGTATATGAAATATGGGAAAGGTTATGGCATTATATACGCACCACCACCTGATCAACTAGTATATGATGATGATGTTGCCCACAGTGGCTGAAATATGATTCAAACAACGTTATATATGCGTATATATGTATGTATATATATATGTATATAAATATGATTCAAACGACATTATATACGTGTATATATGTATGTATATATATATATGTATATGGGATATGGGAAAGGTTATGGCGTTATATACGCACCACCACCTGATCAGCTGGTATACGATGATGATTTTGCCCACAGTGGCCGATATGATATGATGGGATACCCTCAGAGGCTGATGATGTTATGAAACACGTACCTATGCATGGCATGACATTCATACGCATATGCATGATGCTAAAAGTAATTTATGATTTACAAAGTTGTTCAGACTTATAGATTGAGTCATGTACTCTATATTTCGTCCATGTCTCTTATGTATTTATTTATGTGCCTTACATACTCAGTACATTATTCGTACTGACGTCCTCTTTGCTAGGGGATGCTGCATTTCATGCCCGCAGGTCCCGATACATAGGTCGAGAATCCTCCAAGTAGGCTATCAGCTCAGCGGAAGATGTTGGTGCGCTCCATTTGCTTCGGAGTTGCTCGTTTGGTTAGTATGATTTAGACATGTATTGTTTGGTATGGCGGGACTCTATCTTGACCTTTATGACATTTATGTACTCTTAGAGGTGTGTAGACATATGTCATGTATGTGAAAGATTGTACGGCCTTGTCGGCCTATGTTTTGAGTTTATTAATAATCATGTTGGCCTATTAGGCCCATATGTCACATGTATATGATGATATAATAAGAAAGATACATTACGTTGGTACTCGGTTGAGTAAGGTACCGGGTGCCCGTCACGACCCATCAGTTTGGGTCGTGACAAAAGTGGTATCAGAGCAGTTTTTTTCTAGGGATGTCTACAAGCCGTGTCTAGTATAGTCTTGTTTCTGGGTGTGTCGTGCACCATACTTATAAGCAGGAGGCTACAGGGTATTTAGGATTGTCACTCTTTCTTCTTACTCTAGATCGTGTGGTAGAGCCCACTTATAAGAATTCAAGTCCCGAGCTTCTATTTTTATTCGTAATAAGTTGATGCCTACGTTTAGAAAGATGATCGATAAGAGATATAGTTTTGGAAGTGTTGGATTAGAGGAACTTGACTTTGTATCATGCTTATGATAAGTAAATATGAGATCTTCAGCAGAGCATGTGCGTATTGAAAGGTGTAAGCCTCTTGATAAGGAGCCTTAAGGCAAGAATGTCTATCCACCTTTATGGTGAAAGATATTGAGAGATTAAAAAGATAAATACAAGTTTCAACAAGCAAAAGAAGCAAGATGAAGAAGGGTATGAGGCGCCCAGTTAATGAAGGTTAACAACGTTTATAATTGAGGCAAATGAACATAAGCTTATTGAGTTATATTCAACAGTAACAGAGGTATGTACAGTTGGTCACACCCATTTCAGTTATGCCCTATGGGGGCTAACAAGTGCAGTTTAAGAAAAGGACGGAACATCAGGACCTGGTTGGGTTAGAGTGAACCAAAATGGTGAATGGATTGTTTGTGTTAGTTGACATTTTCGAAGGATATTGCAAGTATGCTAGTAGATCTCCTTGTGAGACACCTAAATGGTGCAGCCTAAAATAATAAAGCTAGATATGAGCACTGGAAGCCTTGAGGAATAAATATTACCTTAGTGTGGCTCCCGCCTCCAGTAAAGAAAGAATGTTAGTCAATTGAAAGATCCAAGGGATGGAGCAAGGGGAGCCAAAAGCAGAAGAATATTTTGTTCGAGTATTTAGAGTAAAGTAGTAGACATAGATAATTAGTGAGAGATAAAAAGAGAGCTAATGAAGCATTATGAGTAAGATGTGATACACGGATAATAACGGTAGGTCAAAAAATGATAACAGTATTACAAAGTTTACAGTCAAGTGAAGAAAAAGACAAATGATGACAGGCCTTGAGACAATAAAAGAATATAGGCCATAAAGTCATATCCCCATTTCGAGAAATAAGTTCGCAACTCTAACGCGATTACCAAGAGGAAAAGTTAGACCCCAGAGTAATAGAAATCAGTATGGGCAGGTGAACAAGATAAACTAAACATGAATTAGGGACTGAGTGATTAGATAACGGTCGGCATCATGAGAATTTCATATCGCGTTCCGGTAATAATAGAATGGATAATAAAAGAAGATTCATGGGAAATTAGAGAATGGTCATTCAGGAAGACGTTTCCCTAAAGCAAGCAAGGGGAGCAAAGTTAAGCTTAAGGGAATGTATGTGCTAGTTACACTAAGTGTCACTGTTGTGAGTAAGGAATTTTGTATCCTTGGTACATAAGTGTAACACCCTGTAATTTGAATCGGTTGTGGATGCATTAAACGAGTATTAGCGTGATGGTAATTGAGTGGTTATGATAATAAGTGTACGAGGCATATTATATGTGATGATTTGGGGTCTAAGGAGAGGCTTAAGTCTAAGCCAAGTTGAAAATTTTCATTATAGCTGAAAATTTGCAAATAAGTATGCACAAGACCTCACTTTGGGAGAGCATATCTACCTGGATACAATGAGTTGTGTGATGCACAACCTATCAAATTAAAGCCCTTTGAGTCTAGCTTCCCACGCAACAAACCGTTCGTCATTTAGAGGTGTATACAGAAAGTTATGACCATTTTACTAGGCAGGTGTCACTAGCGCGAACAGGAGCGCGAAGTCGCGCGTTTTTGCTGAGTATTCTACCTCCCGCGCGCGAACAGGCGCGCGAGCTCGCGCGTCTGGAAGGTTTTAAATATCTTAAAGACCGGAAATAAGAGAAATTGAGTCATTTCTCAAGCTTAGGGCTTCCTCTACACCCCCAACTCGACCAAGGCATCCAATTGCACACCTAAGGTGAGTTTTTAAGTATGTTATCATGGTGATTTCACTTCTCAATCACTAGTTACAACATGATTTTGATTGGGTTTCATAGGATTTCTTCAAAATCTCAAGAACACCCCAAAAGTTGTCTTTCAAGATTTGGTCTACAAGAGGTAATCCTACACCCTTAGACTTACATATATGGTGTTATTATGGAATTATGAGTATGAATCAAGTATTACAACTTATGGTATGGTGATTGGAAGTCATAAATTCCCAATTTAAATGCATGACCATGGTAGGGATTTAAAGGTGATTATTTGATAGGATTTGTTGGTTGGGTGTGAATGGATGGTCATACATATGTTGTTGGAAGTTATAAATTTGTTAGGAATGATGGTGGAATGAATTGTTGGTTAATGGTGATAGTTGGATGAACCAACACTATAGTTATGAGGTGTAAATATCTATGCCTACAAGGTGTTTGATAATATGCCTAAATGGCATAAGTTATGGAATTTATTACTAATATTGGGTTCCATTGGATGTTGTTGTTGTAGATTGAAGGTTCTTAGTAGTGTGGATCATTGTAGTATCACTAAGGGGCAAATTGAGGTATGTAAGGCTAACTCTTTACGTTTGGGAATATCTATGATTCTCCCTACGTCCCATTCATCATGAACATTACTAGTTTCCTCAGAAAGTAATTATGCCTTGGTTCCATGAATAGAAGTAGAACTTATATTCTCTAGATGACATAGTTTCATAATCATTCGATATTCTATGAGTTTCAGTTATGACAAATCAACTTATTATGAATACTCATCTCAGTTTAATCCTATTCACTATACCAGTATCATGTAAGTCGGTATGGCTCATTATTTCAGTATCACATATTACAGTATGATTCTCAGTTCCTGATTTAAATTCCTGAATGTTGAACACCTGCATTTGGGCCTGAGGCCGCAGTTTATGCTTTATGCATTTTGAACCTGAGGTCGCAGTTATGTATACGTATACTTGGGCCCGAGGCCGCAGTTGTGCACACACATATATATATACACATATTGGGCCTGAGGCTGCAGTTTAATGTTCAGATAAAAAGGTTGTTTATCTCATTCAGAAGAGGGAGTATTCACATCCTTACTTCCTTGTTCAATTATCAGTTTATCAGCTAGCAGTTTAGTTTTAGTTTCAGTGTTGACAGTTCTTTTGTTCAGCTATTTTACATACCAGTACAATTCAAATGTACTGACGTCCCTTTTGCCCGGGGCCTGCATCTCGCGATGCAGGTAATGATTTACAGGTTGATGATTCAGAGCGCTAGGATTCTCGTACCAGCTATTTGGTGATCCCCAGTTCTTTCAGGGCATTATCATTGCTACAGTCTTCAGTATTCACATACAGTCAGTGTTTTCAGTACTCAAATAGAGGCTTCATAGACTAGAGTAACAGTTAGACAAAGTCACAGGCTTTCATATTAAGCTATGTTAGTTACAAATATGTTTCAGAATTGTATTAGTATTTTTGCACTTTGATTTATATCATCCAAACTTTCGGTATATCAGCATGTGTTAGTTTATCTTCCGCATTCAGTATGTTATGATACCACATGTTGATTCAGCTAGCCAGTTGGTTCGCTCGGTCACATGTAGTCAGGCACCGAGTGCCGTGTTACGTCCAGGTCCAGGTTCAGGGCGTGACAATAAGGATTACTGCAAGGCGAGTAAGGGTCATCGATGATGTAAAAGAACGGCAAAGATGAAAGGGCGAAACATCTATAGGCAGGTCATCGTAGCTCCAACTCTTAGTACTCCCCTAGAGGGGGGAATATGGAATGATAAAAGGAAGAATGCGATAAAAATAAGAAAGGGCTGAGATTACACTTATCCAAATGCTATAGATACGCTACGATTCCAGAACATTATGCAAACATGTTACAACCCATATCCACATGCGTTAGTTCATGCCATATATTAGTTAACATAAATTCAAGAAGGAATTACCTTTGAGATGATAAGAAGTTAATCCTATTGGTCTTAAGTGATACAAGGGTGTATAAGGGTGATTAACAAGTATTAGAAGTTAAACGAATCAAGGATGTTGTAACTCGTATTTTCAGGTAAACCTAGAGGTTCTTAATACACTCAAGGTCATGTATTAAAGTGTTTGAATCATATAATATCCGTATCATAAGTCTTGAAGTCAAACGAGTTATGAAACAAAAGTCGACAAACGTTGTCGCAACTTAGGTTCATAATTTTACTTAAACATTAGGTTAAATGTTTCTAAGATTTTCTCCTAATTTACAGGGAATTACGGGGTGATCCACCCACCAAATTAAAGATCTATGAGTCTAGTTTCCAACGCATTAAACCATTTGTCAATACGATCTCGGAGTATAGAGATATTCATATTTTTGCAAGCCTGCGCAGATTGGTAGATGACAAGTAGGTGCATCACCTACTTGCCAAAATGATAGGACAAAATTAAAAGACCTAAGTCGGCCAAGAGAGGACTTTTAAGGGGTTAAGAACTCAGTTATTTTATCCATATTTTAGACCCTCAAAACCAAAGTTAACCCCTGCAACTCCTCCCCAAAAATCCCACACAAACCCTAATCGATTTTCCCTCTCTTTCAAGTTCTATTTGAAGGTAACACCTAGAGTTTGAAGAACCAAGGGAAGGGCTGAGTTATCCAACAAGCAAGGTAAGTTACTGCAATCTTTCATACATTTTTCTCTGCTGTGAATTCATGGTAATTCGTTCTATACATGTAAGAACTCACGGGACGGTGATCGGAAGCCGTGAGTTCGAGTTATTCATTTGTAACGGACTGTTTTATGGACTGTTTTGTGTTGCTATTGGGCTGCGTGTTTTACTACTATTTTGTGGAGTTTTGGAGGTGGAAGGGTGTGGAGGAATACCATATATATGTAGGGTTGTGGGCTGACAGTGATTCGTAACATTTCCGGGTCGTTTGACACGACTACGGTGGTCGTCGTATGTATGATGTAATTAGGTTATGTGTGGACTGTTTTGGGAGGCTCAATATGTTTATTATTGATGTTGTTTGGGCTGTTTGGTGATTGTTTGGAATGGTGTGAAGTCATATATATAGGGGAGGTGCTGTCCGTTTCAACGTAAAATAGGTTGTGGTCGATACATAATAGTTATGACGCTTAAATGATAACGATAGTATCGTTTCTCTTATTGTAGACTAAGGAGTTGTGACAATTGCATAGCTTGTGATTGGGGCAGTATATACAAGGTATGTGAGGCTATCCCTTTTCTTCTTTTGCACGACTCCGATTGTACATAATGTAATGAACGAGCTTCCAAAGATACTCTACTCTTAGAAGCTAGCAGTACTTACATTGCTTTCCCTCTTATGGAACGATTGATGTTAATGTTGCTTCTCTTATTCTTATGTTATCAATGTTGTTGGTACTTCCTGATTCTTATAAGGTTCGTAATGAAGAGTTGGTCCTAGTAACGTGTACAGAGGATACCGACCTTACGTCACTCCGAAAGGTTTAGAATGTGATTCCATGAGTCTAGCATGCATTATATATATGTATCTATTTTACTCTACCGAGCCGCGCTATAGTCGGCCGGGTACGGCACATATTGTGCAACCACTGATCAGTTGGGTTTTACTGAGATCCACGTGGTCGGGTACAATTCTACCGAGCCTTATGACGGCCGGGTACGTGTTTACCAAGCCTATTATGGCTGGGTACGATATGATGATGATGATGCCCACATAGGCGTATGTTTTAAAAGTTTATGTATACATACATATGTATCATGCAATTCATGTCAGTAGCCCTCAGAGGTACTCAGATGTTCCAGGTTGTATATTCTCTATCCCTGCTTACATTACTGTTCATATTTATGGTTCCCTGCCTTACATACTCAGTACTTTATTCGTACTGACGTCCTTTTGTTTGTGGACGCTGCATGTCGTGCTGCAGGCCCTAATAGACAGGCAGGTGCAACTCCCCCACCACAGTAGGTTGTCCAGTTCAGCAGTGATTGGCGAGATCCCTTCTCCGGACTTGTCGTGGTTTTGGTATGTGATAACTGTGATTTCTACATGTTTTATACCCATTCTTACCTAAGCTTTGTGCATTAACTGCCATAAATTAGTCCCAAAATGCTTACAAGTTGCGCTTGATTGCAGGTTTGAGCGACAAGATGACAAATACTAAAGATCGGCTAAAAAAGGAGTGAAATCTGCCAAGTGTCAAAAGACAACAAAAGGGGGAAACAAAATGACCTGTGCGGTCCGCACTATTTTGTCACGCGGCCGCACAGGAGAGTTCAAAGGTTGGGCATTTTCAATGTCTACCTGCGCGGTCCGCACTGTTTTGCCACGCGGCCGCACAGGAAAGTTCAGAGGCCATGCCATTTTTAAGTCAAGCTGCGCGGTCCGTGCTCCTTTTCACGCGGTCCGCGCCCCTTTTCACGCGGCCATTTGCATGAGATATGGGAAAGATATAGAACAATGGTGAAAGAATGTCCTAATAACGACATGACCGAGGCTATGATTCAACAAACCTTTTATCGGGGCATCAACACCATAAATCAATGCATTGTGAACCAATTGGCTAGAGGGAATTTTATGAAACTTTCTTACCAAGAGGCATGTGATGTACTTGATGAAATGGCCGACACCTCTTCGGCATGGCAAAGCCGAGCAAACGTGCCCTAAGGTGACCCCACGGTCATCCATTTGCATAAGGAATTGCACGATCATGGCCAAGCTATAGCCGAGCTTACCACAACTATGAATCAATTGGCAAAGGCGCAATTGCAACAAGTCCAAAACCCGCGCCAAGTCAACGCAATGGAAGGTGTTTCTATGTTGAAAAGGAGGCAAAGAGGACAACAACCTCAAGGTAATTGTGAACAATATGACAACAACAATGATGGTAGTGGATATTCGAATGAAGGTTTTGATGACCAAAGTGAGGAAGTCCAATATGTCAACAACTACCAAGGGAATAGAGGTAATCAACAATGGAGACCCCAAGGTAATTGGGGCAATCAACAAGGTGGCAATTGGAATTACAACAACAATCAAGGAGGCAACTGGGGGAACAATAATTCGGGGAATCAAGGTAATTGGAACGGGAACAACAATTGGAACAACAACAATGGTGGACAAGGTAATAGGGGGCAAGGCTTTCAAAGGCCCCCAATGTATCAATAACCCAATAACCCACCTCCATTTCATTCTCAAGGGTCGAGTTCATCGGGCAATGACATGGGTCGAATAGAGAACATGTTCGAGCAAATGATGAAAAAGAGTCAAGATTCCGAGGCCAAATTAGCTTCGCATAACACATCTATCCAGAACTTGGAAGTGCAATTAGACCCAATCTCTCAGTCTTTAAATACTCGCCCAAAGGGTGCTCTACCAAGTGATACGGTAGTAAACCCCAAGGGTGGGCACAATAATCATGTGATGGCAGTGACAACGCGAAGTGGAAGAGGCGGTGATGTGCATGCCTCAAGAGGAAACCAAGTTCCGGTAAATGAAGATGAGTTGCAAAATGATGAGATCCCGTTGGTAGTTGAGGATGTTGTTGAACCAAGTGCAAATAATGATGTGAGAATTGAAATTGATGAGGGTGAGGAGGACTCAAGAGGCCGTGAACCCGTCTAGGGAACACGTCATTGATATGCCCGAACCGGTGGTGCCAAAAGCCAAGGCACCCTTGCCTAGACCTCCTCCACCCTATCCTCAACGGTTGGCCAAGCAAAAGGGTGACAACCAATTTAAGAAATTCATTGAAATGATGAAGAGTTTGACTATCAACGTGCCTTTGGTGGAGGCACTCAAGCAAATGCCGGGATACGCAAAGTTCATGAAAGATTTAGTTACAAAAAAGAGATCAATGGAGTGTGATACAATCAAGATGACCCATCAAGTGAGCGCAATTGTGCATTCTATGGCTCCGAAACTTGAGGATCCTGGTGCATTCACTATCCCATGTACCATTGGAAGTGCCGACTTTGCAAAAGCCCTTTGTGACTTGGGAGCAAGTATCAATTTAATGCCATATTCGGTCTTAAAGACCTTGGGAATCGGACAACCTCATCCAACTTCTATGAGGCTTCAAATGGCGGACCGGTCAATGAAGCGACCTTAGGGAATTATTGATGATGTCCTTGTTCGTGTTGATAAGTTCATATTGCCGGCCGATTTCGTGATCTTGGATTGCGAAGTGGATTTCGAGGTACCTATCATTCATGGAAGGCCCTTCCTAGCTACGGGGAAGGCCTTGGTTGATGTTGAAGCAGGAGAATTGACCTTCCGTGTTGGCGATGAAAGTGGTGTTCCACGTATGCAAATCAATGAGGCTACCAAATAGCACCGAGGTGTGCTCGTTTGTTGACATTGTCACGACGGTGATAGTGGATGACACAAGCGCAATGGCAAATGTTTAGGACCCACTTGAGGCCGTGCTATTGAACATGGATGTTGATGATGATGCTAGAAGGGTGGAGTGTGTGAACGCATTACATGGCATGGGCTCGTATTCTTATGAACCGAGAAAGTTATCTCTTGATCTTGAAAACCGCAAGACTCCACCCACCAAGCCATCTATTGAGGAGCCATCGGTGTTGGAGTTGAAACCACTCCTCCTCACCTCAGGTATGAATTTCTTGGTCCTAATTTCACTTTGCCGGTTATTCTTTCTTCTTGCTTGACTAACGTGCAGGTTGACGCCACTTTGGCGGTTCTTCAAAAGCGCAAGCGGGCGATTGGATGGACCTTGGCGGATATTCGGGGTATTAGCCCCGCGTTTTGCATGCACAAGATAATATTGGAGGAGGATGCTAGGCCGTCTCTTGAACATCAAAGGAGACTCAATGAGGCCATGCAAGAGGTGGTCAAAAAGGAAGTCATCAAGTGGCTTGACGCCGGTGTGGTGTATCCAATTTCTGACAGTTCGTGGACTTCTCCGGTACAATGTGTGCCAAAGAAGGGAGGAATGACGGTGGTGACCAATGACAACAATGAACTTATTCCGACTCGTACTGTGACGGGTTGGAGGGTATGCATGGACTACCGGAAGTTGAACAAGGTGACTAGAAAGGATCATTTCCCATTGCCGTTCTTGGACCAAATGCTTGATCGTCTTGCGGGCCGGGCTTTCTATTGTTTTCTGGATGGGTATTCAGGCTATAACCAAATTCTCATTGCCCCGGAAGATCAAGAAAAGACAACCTTCACATGTCCTTATGGCACATTCGCCTTCCCTCGAATGCCATTTGGATTATGTAATGCACCGGCGACCTTCCAACGATGTATGATGGCAACCTTCACCGACATGGTGGAGGACATATTGGAGGTCTTCGTGGATGATTTTAGTGTGGTTGGGGACTCATTTGGTGATTGCTTGCAAAACTTGGATTGTGTGTTGGCCCGATGCGAAAACACAAACTTGGTTCTCAATTGGGAGAAATGCCATTTTATGGTAGAAGAAGGAATTGTGTTGGGTCACAAAATTTCAAAAAAAGGGATTGAGGTTTATAAGGTGAAAATTGAGGTTATCTCAAGGCTCCCTCCCCCTACTTCCGTCAAAGGGGTGAGGAGTTTTCTTGGACACGCGGGTTTTTACCGAAGATTCATCAAAGACTTCTCTAAGGTAGTTAACCCGTTGTGTAAATTGCTAAAGAAAGATGCAAAATATGTGTTCGATGAGAAATGTATGGAGGCTTTCGAGCTTCTAAAGCACAAGTTGACGACTACCCCCATCATTACCGCACCAAATTGGAGCTTGCCCTTTGAGCTCATGTGCGATGCTAGTGATGTTGCGGTGGGGGCAGTCTTGGGCCAAAGAATCAACAAAATATTCCATCCGGTGTACTACGCAAGTAAGACGATGAATGAAGCTCAAAGGAACTACACGGTCACCGAGAAGGAATTGCTTGCCATTGTTTTTGCCATGGAGAAGTTTCGCCCATACCTTATGTGGGCCAAAGTGATTATTCATACCAATCACGCCGCCCTTAGGTACTTGACGACGAAGAAAGACTCGAAAGTGAGGTTAATGAGATGGGTGCTTCTTCTTCAGGAATTTGATTTGGAGATTGTTGATAGAAAGGGTAGTGAAAATCAAGTGGTGGACCACTTGTCTCGATTGGAGGAGGAAGGGAGGCCTTTGGACGGCCTTGAGATAAATGATGCTTTTCCGGATGAACAACTCCTCTCGGTCTCAATGCTAGACATGCCATGGTTTGCCGACATTGCCAATTATCTTGTTACCGGTGTGATTCCGTATGAGCTCTCTTCTAACCAAAGGAAGAAGCTCAAGCGGGATTGTTTGGACTACTATTGGGATGAGCCGTATCTTTTCAAAATTTGCACCGATGGTGTAATTCGCCGGTGTGTTCCCGAAGAAGAGCAATTGAGTATTGTGAAAGCTTGTCCTCTTCGCCCTATGGTGGCCATCATGGCGGGGCGAGGACGGCGTCTAAAGTGTTGAGTTGTGGTTTCTATTGGCCTTCTTTGTTCAAGGATGCCAGTGACTTTGTGAAAAGATGTGATGAATGCCAACGTGCCGGAGGGATTTCGAAGAAAGATGAGATGCCCCTTAACACGATTCTAGAGGTTGACATTTTTTATGTTTGGGGGATAGACTTTATGGGACCATTCGTAAGTTCTTGTGGCAACACCTACATCTTGGTAGCTCGAAGTGTGGTGGCGTTCTTGAAAAAGAGTATCTTCACGAGGTTTGGCACTCCACGTGCTATCATGAGTGACAGGGGTTCTCATTTTTGCAACCGGGCTTTTGACTCTTTGCTAGCCAAGTATGGGGTAAATCACAAGGTGACCACTCCTTATCATCCTCAAGCGAGTGGTCAAGTTGAGGTGTCCAACCGTGAGATCAAGAGTATTTTGTCCAAGACTGTCAATGCAAATAGGACCGACTGGTCGAAGAAATTGGATGATGCTCTTTGGGCTTATCGTACAGCTTTCAAGACTCCGATTGGTATGTCGCCGTATCGGTTGGTGTTTGGGAAGGCTTGTCATCTTCCGGTAGAATTGGAACATAAGGCTATGTGGGCCCTGAAAAAGTTGAACTTAGAATGGGATGTCGCGGCAAATCTCTGGGTTGAGCAATTGAATGAACTTGATGAATTTAGGTTTCATGCTTACTCCAGCTCGTCCTTGTATAAGGACAAGATGAAGTACCTTCACGACAAGTATGCCCGAGGGAAGGAATTCAAAGTTGGTGACATGGTTCTTCTTTTCAACTCCCGGTTGAGGTTATTTCCGGGCAAGCTGAAGTCTAAGTGGAGCGGCCCAATTGAAGTGGTTGGTGTAACTCCCTGAGCTACAATTTATCAACTACAGTTGTAAAACTAGGTTATGCTAAAATTATGATTCTAAATTGTATGCAAGATAGATAAAAGCACTAGGGATGCAGCATTTACCTAGGTGGTCCACTAACGGGTAGAAATTCCTAATGCAAGAATGACGAATATGGGGCTTATGCTATAACCGTTGCACCTTTTACACCCACTCTCACACCTCTCGGTAGAGAGAGTGATTTTGCCCAATTGACTCTCTCGAGACCAATTGGGTAGGCTAATTTGCCCAAGCAACTTATGGTTCAAGTTGGGTAATTACTCTCTCGAGGTTTAACCCGTTAATTGGGACTACCATTCTCATGGGTCCATCCCGATTCCTTGTTGGAGTTAATCTTGAGGTCATAGACTCTCTTTCTCAAGAAGAGTCAAGACCCACTAAGCTAGACTTAGTGTTTGCAACCACCAAATCTTAGTGAAAACTTAAGATTAATCCAAATAGCAAACACCCAACATCATTCATGCACTAAACAATCACACCCATCAATTTCCCACACTAGGGTTGAGCCACAACCCTAGCTAATGGGTTTAGCTAGACATAGTAGTAACAAAAATCAAAGAAATAATTGATGAAATTGACATAATAGTTACTACAATGTTAATATACTTGATTCCACTTTAAAACTAGAAGAAATGGCCCAAAATAGGCTGATAATAGGGTAACACGAGTTCAGCTGCTCTCTGCTCTCGAACCGCCTTCTCCAAAACTCTTGCTAAAAAGTAAAATGTTCTATTTATACTTCACAGGAAAAAACGGACAAAAATACCCCTGGGGGTCTGGCGCGGACCGCGCACAAATGACGCGCGGCCGCGTAGGTCTCTGGGTCTTCATTACTTGCATCTGGTACTGGGGGGCGCGGACCGCACAAAAGTGACGTGCGGCCGCATGAACTCATCCACGCAGACCGCACTGATTAGGTGTGCGGTCGCATGGGCTTTTGTCTCAAGTGATTGCTTCTCTGATTCTCTTAGGCGCGTACCGCACAAAAAGGGACGCGGACCGCGTTGGAACTGGGCGCGGACCGCGCGAGAAGAGGCGCGGACCGCGCAGCTTATCTTAAAAATATCATGGCCTCTGAACTTTCCTGCGCGGCCGCGTGGCAAAACAGTGCGGTCCGCGCAGGTTGAACTTGGATATGCCCAGCTTCTGAACTCTCCTGCGCGGCCGCGTGACAGAACAGTGCGGACCGCGCAGGGCCTTTTGATCCCCCCTTTCAGTTGTCTCTTAATACTTGGCAGATTTCACTCCTTTTTGAGCAGATCTTTAGTATCATCTTGTCGCTCAAACCTGCAATCAAGTGTCATTTGTAAGCATTTTGGGACTATTATATGGCAATAAATGCACAAAGCTCAGGTAAGAATGGGTATAAAAACATGCAGAAATTGTAGTTATCAACTCTCCCAAACTTAAACCTTTGCTTGTCCTTAAGCAAATAAAATGAGACCTACCCCTCAATGGAAAACAACCAAGTAATTCCTGTTTATCCTAAAGTAACCTCAGCAGGCATCAATTGGGACTAGCAATTGCCCTCAATGCAAATGCATCCTCAACATATTTAAACTTGCAAACTTGTGGATCAAGTGCGACACAAGAGCATCAAGAGTTGACACATTTCATCACGGAACCTTTCTCAATTTCTTTGGTCATCATCGAACCCAAACTCACACATCCTTGACTTTCCCCGAGTGAATCTCACCTATTAGTGTATTTGCACACAAATCGAGATGAATGGATTTCTCTCTCGTCTCTCACAAAGAAGAGGCCCTGAGTCCGGCTCTAAGTACCATATGCTTGCCCCTTATGTAAGTATCCACTAATGTAGGCTTCCCTCAACTCAAGATCATATAGGGCTTTTGAGGAGTCATTGTGAAGGCTTTTGGTAAAGGTAGGACGTGTTTTTGTTCAAATGGGTTTAATCTTCCCTTAAGCCCTTCTTTTGATTTATTTTGGCACACTTTCTTGACTCAATTGAGTAGTTCACTTCTTTCAAGGGGTTAGAGGGACACATTGTCACTCTTTCTTTTGCAATTCAAATCTTTTCTCCTTTTTATCACTTTTCTACACCTTTTTCACTTCTTTTTGTCGTCCTTGGATTCCTTTTTTGGTTTTTATTCATTTTTGTCTTTCTTTTTGTCTTTTTCTCTTTTTCATTGCCTTCCTTTTCTTTTGCTTTTGCATCTTTTTAGCACATTGATGCCCTTCCTGTCTCTCCCCCCCCCTTCCAAACTTAGACATTTGCCATTTACTCAAGGGAAGATTTGGGTGCCAAGAGGGGGTTTCGTTAGGAACGGGTATAGGTTTTTTGTTTGGTTCATGAACAAAAAAGATTTAAGGCTCAAAAGGGTTGAACTAGGGATTATTTCATTGGTAGGTCATGAAAAGTGTTCAAATTTTGCATTTTGGATCAAGGAGAGCCTATACTCACGTCTCAAGTCAAGTTCTACCTATGATTTCGCCTCAACAAACATTCAGGGCAAGTTCTAGACCATCGGCTCGGTACTTGGGCTCGCGATTCGAATTCTCACCACACACACTCAAGGGTTGCCTAAGACGGAGTCGAGGGCCCACAACAACTTTTGATATGATTCAAGCGCCCCATGGCCCAAAATGACCACGTGATGATTATTTGTTCAACACAAGAGTCTCATGGCCACAACTTTCACCATCCTAAACACAACATAATGCCTTCGACCATAGGATCAAAGGCAAATGTGTTAGGCCCAAGTGAGGCTTTGCCTGAGGTATCCTTAACTACAAAAACTTGAAAATCAAAAAAAAAGAAAGGAAAAATCAAAAACGGCCTCAAACCCTTAAGAAGGTTGTCACACCATCTATCATTGGGAAGAGCCACCCAGTTCGCACAATATCTACCCTTGGAAAGAACCGTGGCATTAAGAAAACCAAGGGCTTATTGCAAATGCCAAAACAAAACACAAAGGCTACGAGCCTAACTTTGCAACTAAAACGAAAAATAGAAAATCAAGATGAAAACCTAATGAATATGTACAAACGGGGAGTAGAATATACAACCAGGGGTAAATGAATATATACATAAACTCTGGAATGAACAGTTATACACAAACCATCTATCCACTACTAATGTATAGAAATTAAAAGAAGGTAAAATAATATATACAGTCATCCTGACAGTTAATCCAAATAGTAGGGCCACACCCCCATGAATAAGAGCTAGCATTGTCCCCAATGCTAACTACCAAATAAGACATCAAAAATCAAAAATAAGCAAAGGATATAGAGCGGCCCCTCAAGCCTCATCAAACTGGTCCCCAGCCTGCTGCTGCTGTGCTGCTGGGACAGGTGTCTGCTCATGATCCTGCTCATCAACTGGTGGAACTGAAGAGGGCTCAACATCTGCTGTACTAGACGGGGGAGCCACCTCGATCACTATTCCCTCTGTATTAGGGAGCCTCCTCTTCTTCCTTGGCCTATCCTCCTCTGCCTGTGGCTGCTCTACTGCTGGCTCTCCAGCTGGATCTCCAAATAATAAGTCGAATGGCATCTGATCCGCTAGCAGCTTGTCCACATCCCCTCTCAACTGTGCAACTGAGTCCTTGGAAGCTTTCTGTTTCCTTAGCTTTTTGTGCTCCCGAGCCAATTTTTCCAAAGCTTTTCCATGTTCCCAACCGCCTTGGTCAAGGTATCCTGTGTTGCCATCATCTTTTCCTGGTTGGCCAGGATCTTTTTCAAAACATCCTCAATGGCGGAGGGAATCTCTACAGTAGCTGGTGCTCCCTGTGCCTGCACAACAATGGTCAAAGAAGATAACTTGGACGTCGCAACTGGCATCCAATTGTTTAAACTAGCAAGGGAGTGTGCGAGCTGGTTGGCAGTGAACCGGTGAGTCTTTGATGAAGGAATCATCGGATTAGATGCAACTGATGGACCAGCTGTGGAGGAAGGACCTGGGGGAAGTGTCTCATCAGGAGTAGGGTCAGAGGGCTGCTCTGTCGCAACTGGCTCTTCAGACTGGCCAGGTGCGGAGGAGGTAGAAGCTGGAGTTTTCTTTCCTCTCTTTGGGTTGTCCGGACCCAACTGATCATACCATAAGTAGGGGGCCACTGGAGGTACCGTAACATCATATCTTTTCTTCTTCACTTTCAACTCTCTGAAGTAAAGGGAGAGTGTGTTCGGAAAGGGGAAGTTTGTTTTTGTTTCATTCCCGACTTGATAAATCACCCTCGACATTATGTTTCCCACATTCAGAGGGAAGCCCGCCATGATAGCTGCCACCAAGACAGCCCGAGGAAGGGGGACGGAGTGATCGTGTGTAGACGGGTCAAGTCGACTACACACGAAGGTTAACCACCCTTTTGCTTCAAAGTTGAGGGTGTTCCGCAAAATCTTTTCATGTGCCTTCAACCACACAGGGACTGTACCTGGAGCTGCTAAATGCTCGGCCAACCACGGACGAACCTCCTCTTTCAATGCCAGCTTCTCAAGATATTGAGACTCGTCCTCATCTGCAAACCCCAAAAAGTCATTCAGCGACTTCCCATCAAAGACTACTATCTTGTCCCTCACTTTTGTTGCTTTGGAGTTCCGAACTGTGTGGTCAACATTGCAATAAAACTCCTTCACCATATGCTCGTTTGCAAATTCGACTCTCTCTTTGAAGAATCCCCAACCCTCTCTAGTGCGGAATTGTGCTTGCACGTGAGGGTTGAGTGGGACAAGATCGGCGTCTATGAACCGCCTTTCCGGAATCAACTTTCTCTTTGGCCACCATTCCCTGAATTTGTGGAAAGCGACCTCGCTGACAAACCTATCCTCCCATGCTTCTGGTTTCCTGGTTCTCTCTATACCTCCAACCTGTGGTTCACCCCCTTCGGCATATCCTCCACTATCCCCTGATATTGAAGCTGTGGGAGACGTGGAGTAAGTGCTCCCCTTGTCTTTTTCTGCTCCGGACTCATCAGATGAGTCCGAGATAACATCGCCCGGCTCCTTGGAAGAGGCTATATCATCATGATCCGGGGAAGGAGGGTCACGGAGTTGGAATGATGTGGCCCTATGTGTTGGAGAAGACTCCGAGGTAATGCTCCGTGACGGAGCATACTCATTCCCCGTGGAGTGAGATGCAGCTTTATCTGCTTCCCTGGTCTTAGGATTTAGCTTTACAATTCCTTTTCCCCTTCCCCCACGAGAGGAACCACCTCTCCCGGATTGTATTTGCTTCCCCGTTCGCTTCTTAGCCACATGTTTTTGAACCATTGTCTGCAAGGAAGACATGTCTAGCATTGTTAGTAAAAGCACATGATATGAAATGGACAGTTCAACTGAATGAAAGAATTGCAGACACAGTTTTACAGACAGAGGAACGCGGACCACACCAAAAGGCACGCGGTCCGCGCAGTTTACTGATTCACACAACGGTTTCTCTGAATGAACCGACGCGATCCGCACTATTTTGTGTTGCGGCCGTGTAGCTTCAGCGCGGACCGCACAGAAATGGACGCGGACCGCACAGGTGAACTGCCAAAATGGTGACTTCTCTGAACTTTTCACATGCGGTCCGCACTGTTTTGGACCGCGGCCGCGCTGGACTACGCGGACCCCATAGAAATGTCACGCGGACGCATGGAGGCGATTCATCATAGCACACAAAAAAGCCACGCGGACCACGCAAAAATGCTGTGCGGCCGCATAGGGCAGATTTAACTGAGGCGGAAAAAAAAAATTCTCTTTAAGTCCCATTTTGATCGGAATTTGAGCCCTCAGTGTCCCTACTCAATTAATTACATGGATTTATGCCCCTAAGTCTCACTAAACAATAGAAATCCAAGCTAACAGTCATTAAGAAGAAAAAATGAAAATAAGAAGTTATACTAGTAGAGAGTAATGAGAAGAAACAAAAAATTAGGCTATGCATGAAATGAACAAGATTTGTTACTAGGGATTAGTGAAAAATCGACTAAATGAGCAGGGAGTGTGGATGAACAGTGAAAATTTAGAGCTCCAGATGAAAATTTGCGAAAAGGTTCAAATGAGGCCCAAGGCTTCTATTTATAGAAAAACCCTGGGGCGTTCAGCTTACCTACCAGCGCGGCCGCACAAAAATGGCCGCGGTCCGCGCTGGTTTTCTTTTAGTCACATTTTGACTACTCAGCCCACGCGGACCGCACTACTTTGATGCGCGGCCGCGTGGGAGTTTATCAGAGACTTGGTAATTCCAGCTTCTCACACGCAGACCGCACAGAAAGGGACGCGGTCCGCGTTGATTTTTTTTTTTTTTCTGAAGATGAACTCATTGCTGCTCAAGCCCACGCGGACCGCACTGCTTTGATGCGCGGCCGCGTGGGGTAATTTCAATGGACTGATCATTTTTTTTTACTTCTTCCCTGCACTGGTTCAACATAATCCCTGCAACACTTCACAAATTATCAGCTCAAAAATCCTACTCTACAACAGAAAAACAAAGAAAAGGAAAAAGGCATGGGTTGCCTCCCACGTAGCGCCTGATTTAACGTCGCGGCACGACGGATGTTACCATCACAGTCATTTCAAATGAATGCGCGCCACCACGTGGCTGTCATCAATCTTCCCCAAATAATGCTTGACGTGATGCCCATTGACTCGGAAGACTTCACCATTTTTATTTTTGAGATCAATGGCACCAAAGGGAGTTATTCCAACCACTTCAAAAGGGCCGCTCCACTTGGACTTCAACTTGCCCGGAAATAACCTCAACCGGGAATTGAAAAGAAGAACCATATCACCCACTTTGAATTCCATCCCTCTGGCATACTTGTCATGAAGGTACTTCATCTTGTCCTTATACAAGGACGAGCTGGAGTAAGCATGAAACCTAAACTCATCAAGTTCATTCAATTGCTCCACCCGAAGATTTGCAGCTACATCCCATTCTAAGTTCAACTTTTTCAGCGCCCACATAGCTTTATGTTCCAATTCTACCGGAAGATGACAAGCCTTCCCAAACACCAACCGATACGGCGACATACCAATCGGCGTCTTGAAAGCTGTATGATAAGCCCAAAGAGCATCATCCAATTTCTTCGACCAGTCAGTCCTATTTGCATTGACAGTTTTGGATAAAATACTCTTAATCTCACGGTTGGACACCTCAACTTGACCACTCGCTTGAGGATGATAAGGAGTGGTTACCTTGTGATTTACCCCATACTTGGCTAGCAGAGAGTCAAAAGCCCGGTTGCAAAAATGAGAACCCCCGTCACTAATTATGGCACGTGGAGTGCCAAACCTCGTGAAGATACTCTTTTTCAAAAATACCACCACACTTCGAGCTTCATTATTTGGCAAAGCTATGGCCTCAACCCATTTCGACACATAGTCAACCGCTACCAAGATGTAAGTGTTGCCACATGAACTTACAAATGGTCCCATAAAGTCTATCCCCCAAACATCAAAGATGTCAACCTCTAGAATTGTGTTAAGGGGCATCTCATCTTTCTTCGAAATCCCTCCGGCATGTTGCCATTCATCACATCTTTTCACAAAGTCACTGGCATCCTTGAACAACGAAGGCCAATAGAAACCACAGCTCAACACTTTAGACGCCGTCCTTGCCCCGCCATGATGGCCACCATAGGGCGAAGAGTGACAAGCTTCCACAATACAGTTGCTCTTCTTCAGGAACACACCGGCGAATTACACCATCGGTGCAGATTTTAAAAAGATATGGCTCATCGCAATAGTAATCCAAGCAATCCCGCTTGAGCTTCTTCCTTTGGTTAGAAGAGAGCTCATACGGAACCACACCGGTAACAAGGTAATTGGCAATGTCAGCAAACAATGGCATGTCTAGCATTGAAACCGAGAGGAGTTGTTCATCCGGAAAAGCATCATTTATCTCAAGGCCGTCCAAAGGCCTCCCTTCCTCCTCCAATTGAGACAAGTGGTCCGCCACTTGGTTTTCACTACCTTTTCTATCAATGATCTCCAAATCAAATTCTTGAAGAAGAAGCACCCATCTCATTAACCTCGCTTTAGAATCTTTCTTCAGCATCAAATACTTAAGGGCGGCGTGATCGGTATGAATAATCACTTTGGCCCCCATAAGGTATGGGCGAAACTTCTCCATGGCAAAAACAATGGCAATCAATTCCTTTTCTGTGACCGTATAGTTCCTTTGAGCTTCATTCATTGTCTTACTTGCGTAGTACACCAGATGGAACATCTTATTGATTCTTTGGCCCAAGACCGCCCTCACCGCAACATCACTAGCGTCGCACATGAGCTCAAAGGGCAAGCTCCAATTTTGGTGCGGTAATGATGGGGGTAGTCGTCAACTTGTGCTTTAGAAGCTCGAAAGCCTCCATACATTTCTCATCGAACACATATTTTGCATCTTTCTTTAGCAATTTACACAACGGGTTAACTACCTTAGAGAAGTCTTTGATGAATCTTCGGTAAAAACCCGCGTGTCCAAGAAAACTCCTCACCCCTTTGACGGAAGTAGGGGGAGGGAGCCTTGAGATAACCTCAATTTTCACCTTATAAACCTCAATCCCTTTTTTTGAAATTTTGTGACCCAACACAATTCCTTCTTCTACCATAAAATGGCATTTCTCCCAATTGAGAACCAAGTTTGTGATTTCGCATCGGGCCAACACACGATCCAAGTTTTGCAAGCAATCACCAAATGAGTCCCCAACCACACTAAAATCATCCACGAAGACCTCCAATTTGTCCTCCACCATGTCGGTGAAGGTTGCCATCATACATCGTTGGAAGGTCGCCGGTGCATTACATAATCCAAATGGCATTCGAGGGAAGGCGAATGTGCCATAAGGACATGTGAAGGTTGTCTTTTCTTGATCTTCCGGGGCAATGAGAATTTGGTTATAGCCTGAATACCCATCCAGAAAACAATAGAAAGCCCGGCCCGCAAGACGATCAAGCATTTGGTCCAAGAACGGCAATGGGAAATGATCCTTTCTAGTCACCTTGTTCAACTTCCGGTAGTCCATGCATACCCTCCAACCCGTCACAGTACGAGTCAGAATAAGTTCATTGTTGTCATTGGTCACCACCGTCATTCCTCCCTTCTTTGGCACACATTGTACCGGAGAAGTCCACGAACTGTCAGAAATTGGATACACCACACCGGCGTCAAGCCACTTGATGACTTCCTTTTTGACCACCTCTTGCATGGCCTCATTGAGTCTCCTTTGATGTTCAAGAGACGTCCTAGCATCCTCCTCCAATATTATCTTGTGCATGCAAAACGCGGGGCTAATACCCCGAATATCCGCCAAGGTCCATCCAATCGCCCGCTTGCGCTTTTGAAGAACCGCCAAAGTGGCGTCAACCTACACGTTAGTCAAGCAAGAAGAAAGAATAACCGGCAAAGTGAAATTAGGACCAAGAAATTCATACCTGAGGTGAGGAGGAGTGGTTTCAACTCCAACACCGATGGCTCCTCAATAGATGGCTTGGTGGGTGGAGTCTTGCGGTTTTCAAGATCAAGAGATAACTTTCTCGGTTCATAAGAATACGAGCCCATGCCATGTAATGCGTTCACACACTCCACCCTTCTAGCATCATCATCAACATCCATGTTCAATAGCACGGCCTCAAGTGGGTCCTCAACATTAGCCATAGCGCTTGTGTCATCCACTATCACTGCCGTGACAATGTCAACAAACGAGCACACCTCGTTGCTATTTGGTTGCCTCATTGATTTGCATACGTGGAACACCACCTTTTCATCACCAACATGGAAGGTCAATTCTCCCGCTTCCACATCAACCAAGGCCTTTCCTGTAGCTAGGAAGGGCCTCCCAAGAATGATAGGCACCTCAAAATCCACTTCACTATCCAAGATCATGAAATCGGCTGGCAATATGAACTTATCAACACGAACAAGGACATCATCAATAATTGCCAAAGGCCGCTTCATTGATCGGTCCGCCATTTGAAGCCTCAAAGAGGTTGGACGAGGTTGTCCGATTCCCAAGATCTTGAAGACCGAATATGGCATTAAATTGATACTTGCCCCCAAGTCGCAAAGGGCTTTTGCAAAGTCGGCACTTCCAATGGTACATGGGATAGTGAATGCGCCGGGATCCTCAAGTTTTGGAGCCATAGAATGCACAATTGCGCTCACTTGATGGGTCATCTTGATTGTCTCACACTCCATTGATCTCTTTTTTGTAACCAAATCTTTCATGAACTTTGCGTATCCCGACATTTGCTCGAGTGCCTCCACCAAAGGCACATTGATAGTCAAACTCTTCATCATTTCAATAAATTTCTTAAATTGGTTGTCACCCTTTTGCTTGGCCAACCGTTGAGGGTAAGGCGGAGGAGGTCTAAGCAAGGGTGCCTTGGCTTTTGGCACCTCCGGTTCAGGCATATCAATGACGTGTTCCCTAGACGGGTTCACGGCCTCTGGAGTCTCCTCCTCACCCTCATCATTTGCACTTGGTTCGACAACATCCTCAACTACCAACGGAATCTCATCATTTTGCAACTCATCTTCATCTACCGAAACTCGGTTATCTCTTGAGGCATGCACATCACCGCCTCTTCCACTTCGTGTTGGCACTGCCATCACATGATTGTTGTGCCCTCCCTTGGGGTTTACTACTGTGTCACTTGGTAGAGCACCCTTTGGGCGAGTATTTAAAGATTGAGAGATTTGGCCTAATTGCACTTCCAAGTTCCTGATAGATGTGTTATGCGAAGCTAATTGGGCCTCGGAATCTTGACTTTTTTTCATCATTTGTTCGAACATTCTCTCTATTTGACTCATGTCATTGCCCGACGAACTCGACCCTTGAGATTGGAACGGAGGCGGGTTATTGGGCTGTTGATACATTGGGGGCCTTTGATAGCCTTGCCCCCTATTACCTTGACACCATTGTTGTTGTTCCAATTGTTGTTCCCGCTCCAATATGCTTGATTCCCAGAATTATTGTTCCCCCAATTGCCTCCTTGATTGTTGTTGTATTTCCAATTGCCGCCTTGTTGATTGCCCCAATTACCTTGGGGTCT